>NC_022030.1:48433895-48457576 GCF_000317375.1 Microtus ochrogaster | reverse complement strand
AGAGAGAGAGAGAGAGACAGAGAGACAGAGAGACAGAGAGAGACAGAGAGACAGAGAGACAGAGACAGAGAGAAAGAGAAAGGGGGGGATTGGAAACAGGGCCCCATGCATGCCAGGCTCTTCTGTGAAGTTCCCTAATCAAGAATATGTTGTCTGAAATAATCCTTGTTTAATAAGGTACAGTTCATTTTGCTTTTGAATAAACTTTATTCATTAACTATTGATTTTTCAACTTTACACCTAAGAACAATTGAGCTTCCTATATATAGAAATATATGGCAATATATGGATTTCACTTTATAGATTGTATCATACAAATTTCATTTTTCACTATTCACTATAATTATAACCTTTTACTTTTGGTCCACAGTGGGTTAATGTTGATTGATATTCTATCAGGAAAACTCTGATGTATAACTCTACTGTGTATGCACATTAAAAACTAAATGATTAAGGTGATCAATAGAAAGGAATGTTTTTTCCTATCTAGTCCCACCTCATTTTACTCTGTAAAGGTGTTTTTTCTTCTTCAGATAGTTAATCATTCTAAAATACAGTAACCTTAGCTTAGCACATAGGATGTTAAGCTTTAGATGTTAGAGTACTTCCTTCTAGTATGCATAGTTATAAAAGTGTCAAAAGTGGGGTCTTAAATTAAATTAAAATTAAAGTTTTAAGATAAATAAAATATTTAGTTGAAGAAGACTTAATTTTTCTTCTTTCCCCTCTGTGTTACATGAGACTAAACCCAGAGTATTACACTGCAAGTGCTCTACACCAACCTATGTCCCTAGGCTTTTTTTTTTTTAATGGGTTGGTATATTAGCCAGGGTATCCTCCAACTTGCCATTCCCCTAAATTATACTCTTGAGTAGCTAGAATTAAGCATACACACTATGACACCTGGCAAGACCTGGCAGAACTTGATTCTTATTTAAGACTTCCCAGAGTATGGTATAATGCTTTTGTTTATTTATTTATTTTTTTTTGCTCTTTGTCTTAGAGACTAATTTTCAAAGGAAATAAATTATGGAGACGTTGATTTATCTTTATGTCAAACTTCTTTAGCTCCATCTCATCAATCATGAAGATAGATAATGATTACAAAAATTATGTTGGTTATTAATAATTGTCACATTCTAAGAGGTTACATGATACAATTCTGTTTTTGTTCTTTTTTGTACTGTTCAGAAATGGGTGAATCGAGAGATAACAAACTTTGACTACCTCATTCAAATAAACACAATGGCAGGACGAACCTATAATGACCTTGCACAGTACCCTGTAGTAAGTTTGTATAAATTTCTAAAATTAACTTATACTTTTATAATGTACAAAACTATATTTGGTATTTATGCTTTTATTTAGAAAAATGGAGAGGCTTGGGTATAGCTCAGTGGTAGAATATTCTTGTACCATATGTAAAACTCTGGGTTCAATCTCCAGCATTATAAAAGAAACCCTCATGTATAGTACACCTACCCTGCCTTTATGTTTTCCACCCCCATATTACTTTTTCTTCTTTGTAAGTGCTGGGAATTGAGTCCAGGTACTCTGGAAGAGCACTCTGTGCTCTTAACTACTGAGCCATCTCTTCAGTCCAATCCATATTTTTAAAGTATCATAAACATGAAGACTAGTAATTAAAAACTAAAATCCTATTTGTTTCATTGTATTAAAAACAGCCCAGAAGAATTGAACTGAAATAAACAAATATTAAAATATGTCTTTAAAGGATTCTTAATGGAAAAAACTTTGTAGTGATTACCTGTTTTTATCTTTATGAATATTTTATATTTGATGTGGGAATGTTATGTTCTCTAGGAAGAAATCTCTAAATTTTGAATTATGTCTCTTAGTTTCCCTGGATTTTGCAAGATTATACTTCAGAAGAGTTGGACCTTAATAACCCCACTGTGTTTCGAGATCTTTCTAAACCAATTGGAGTAGTTAATGAAAAAAATGTGAAAGCTATGCAAGAAAAGTAAGTGCTTTTTAAATCTTTTGAGGTAGCCATTGTTTGAATTTGTGCTAATTTCGGTCAAAAAACTAAGCATTACCCTTTTTAAATTAAAAAGATTTCTTTTTTATTATTATTTTTTGAGTATGATTGGATTTTGCTGCATATATTGTGTACATCACACATGTGCCTACAGAGGTCAGAAGAAAGTGTTGGATCTGGAAATGGAGTTATGAGTGCCTGTGAGCTGCTCTGGGTGCTGGGAATTGACCCCATGTCTTCTAGTAGAGTAGCTAGTGCTCTTAATTGTTAAGCTATCTCTTCAGCCCTGAGTGTTTGGGAAAAAAAATTGTTTTTAATGTGTGTGGTTTTTTTTCTGCATATGTGCATGGTACCTACAGAGGCCAGAAGAAAGGACATCAGAAATTCTAGAACTGGGGTCACAGAGGTTTATGAGCCACCACATGAATACTGGGAACCAAACCCAGGTCCTCTGGAAAGGATATCATATGTTATCAACCACTGGATGATTTATCCATATCCATGTTACTTTTTATCAAAGCTACTTAAATTTTTTTTCAGTTATCCTTGTGCATATTCACATGCAGGCAAAACACTCATACACTTAAATAAAATTATTTTAAATGTTCTAAAAGCTTGTTTTAGTGATACTTCATTGTTTAGGAAACATGCTTAGAAATTAATTTTTTCCTGTTGTTATATGTGGGGATTCAGAAACTTAATTTGATAGTAAAGTATATGACTAAGGATTGACTTTTTAAAGAATACTATGCTTTAAGCAAACTAATATAGATTTAGACTCTTATCATTTTGTTATTAAGGTCGTAAAACTCCACCCTTTTTTTTTTAAGGTATGAAACTTTTGAGGATCCAATGGGAACAATTGATAAGTTTCATTATGGTACTCACTATTCAAATTCTGCAGGTGTCATGCACTATCTTATCCGTGTAGAACCGTTTACTACCCTCCACATCCAGCTTCAGAGTGGAAGGTATGCTTAGAATAAAAACCCATTTTTCCTCTGACTATAAAGTTGAGAAGAACTAATCATCTTGATATCATTTTCTGAATGATAGATTTATGCCTTTTAAATCCTCTACTAGGTTTTAATTTAGATAAAAATCAGCTAAAGTACATTAAGAACAAGTTATTCCAATTAGTTCAGATATAAGACATTTAATATGATTTTTTTCACTGTTATTGTAGTATACATTTGGAATTTCTTCAAATTTGAGAAGTCAAGCAGAGATTTATAATTAGATATCAGACCAAGGTTGTTGTCCAGTAGCTGAGAATTTGTCTAGCATGTACAGGTCCTGGGTTCAATTCCAAGTAACAACTCCCTCTTGAAGTTATTGCATTAGGGTGATGTAGAGCTAAATCTGAGCCATCCACAGATAGTCAGTTCTCAGCAGTGACTACACAATATTTGTGAAGACTAAATAGAGGAAGCAGTTGGGGATTCATAGCACCCATTTAAACACATCTGTGATAGTGCAATAATAACATTATCTGTGGGTATTGTAACTTTCCTATATTTCACATTTTCTTAGTTATTCTAAGGAAACTACATACATCTTCTACTGTCAGTCTGTATTCTCCAGGTACCTTCCTTGTACGCATTTTGTTCCTGTTTTGCCTTAGTTCTTAGCATTGCCATTTTGTTTTCTCTTCTCAGTCAACATTATACAAATTCTGCCTATTTTATTATCATTGCATATAACATCTATAGCTAGCCTAAATTCTCTACCACATCTTAATTACAATAAACTTTGATTTTCAACAAAAGATTCTGTCTTTAAGATTATTAAGCATCAGTAAAATGTTGTACTGACAGGTAAAAATTCATAAGACACAGGAAATTATGATTAGGTTTATGTTTGTTCTTTATAATTTTATGAAGAAATGTGGTTTGACAGAGCTTTAAAATTTCTTTTGTTTGTGCTTTATAAAATACCACCAAGAAAGTACATACAAGAAAATTCAATAAAGGACTTGTATTTATAATATATAGAGAGCCCTTACAACCAAATACACTGAATTTAAAAATGGAAAAGGGTCTGAATAGCAATTTCTCTAAAGAAAATAGATAGGTGTCTAACAATACAAATGTGTACAGTATCATTATCATAAAGATGATAAAAAGTTGTTTTCAGATACTAAAAAGGAAGATAAAGAACAGCTGTACTCACATGTAAATTTGAAGGAAGCTTAAAGGTTTTTCGTTTTATGCTTCCTTGTTTTCATTTAATAAACTGTTGTCTTTCAATCTCACGTGCAGGTTTGACTGTGCAGACCGGCAGTTCCATTCCATCCCTGCTACCTGGCAAGCTCTTATGGATAATACATATGATGTAAAAGAACTTATTCCTGAATTCTTCTATTTCCCCGAGTTTTTAGAAAATCAAAATGGTAAGAAATAGAGGGCTTAAAATTTTATTCTACAGGTCCCAGTGAAAAATCCTGAAAAAAGTTTTGAGGGCATCTTCTGTAGTACTGTATGATTTATTTAAGTTTTGTTCTGTGTGTAAATTAGTGACAGGATTTAACTGACACCGGAGAAATGACATATAGAACCAAGTCTTACTTTTCAGGGAAGTGATACTAAGGTATGAGTCAAATTTGAACTTCTGAGAGAGCTTATCTCAGAGTACAATCTTTACTAGAGACATGGACTGCTTTACACTGCCATTGCAAGTCTTTGAGGTAAATAAAGACAAATCCATGAGTAAACTCATATTTTTAGAGTATCATTGCAACTTATGCTTTTTCTAACTATAACTGCTTTCAGAAATTAATGACCAGCATAAGTGGTTTCAAGAGACCTAGTAATTCACAAAGATTTAAATGTTCTTTTACCTTTTAAATACTTCAGCTGACTCCTTATTAGTAATATATAAAAGGTGCACATTTAAAATAATGGCTGTGTTGTTGCACTTTTTTATTACTAATTTTTATTAAGCTCTACATTTTTCTCTGCTCTCCTCCCCTCCACCCTCTCCCATGGTCCCCATGTTCCCAATTGACTCAGGAGATCTTGTCTTTTTCTACTTCCTATGTAGATTATATCTATGTATGTCTCTCTTACAGTCCTCATTGTACTCTAAGTTCTCTGGGATTGTGATTTCTGGCCTGGTTTTCTTTGCTTTATGTTTAAAAACCACTTATGAGTGAGTACATGTAATAACTTTCTTTCTGTTTCTGGATTACCTCACTGAAAATGATGTTTTGTAGATCCATGCATTTGCCTGCAAATTTCAAGATGTCATTTTTTTCTGCTATGTAGTACTCCATTGTGTAAATGTACCACATTTTCCTTATTCATCCTTCGGTCAAGGGGCATTTCAGTTGTTTCCAGGTTCTGGCTATGACAAACAATGCTGCTGTGAACATAGTTCAGCACATGTCCTTGAGGCACGATTGAGCATCCTTTGGCTATATACCCAAAAGTGGTATTACTTGGTCTTGCGGGAGGTTGTTTCCTAATTTTCTGAGAAATTGCCACACTGACATCCAAAGGTGTTGTACCAGCTTGCATTCCCACCAGCAATGCAGAAGTGTTCCCTTTTCCCCACAACCTCTCCAGTATAAGTTATCATCAGTATTTTTGATCTTGGCCATACTTAAAGGTGTAAGATGAAATCTCAGAGTTGTTTTGATTTGCATTTCTTTGATGGCTAAGTGTCTTTCAGCCCTTTTAGATTCCTCTGTTGAGAGTTCTCTGTTTAGATCTGTACTCCACTTTTTTATTGGATTATTTGTTCTTTTGATGACCAATTTCTTGAGTTCTCTGTATATTTTGGACATCAGACCTCTGTCTGATGTGGGGTTAGTGAAGATCTTTTCCCATTCTGTAGGCTGTTGTTTTGTCTTGTTGACCATGTCCTTTGCTTTACAGAAGCTTTTTAGTTTCAGGAGGTCCCATTTATTAATTGTTTCTCTCAGTGTCTGTGCTAGTGAGGTTATATTTAGGAAGTGGTTTCCTGTGCCAATACGTTCCAGTGTACTTTATCTTCTATAAAGTTGGTTTTATGTTGAAGTCTTTGATTCATTTGGACTTGAGTTTTGTGCATGGTGATAGATAGGGATCTGTTTTCATTCTTCTACATGTTGCTATCCAGTTATGCCAGCACCATTTGTTAAATATGCTTTCTTGTTTCCATTTGATATTTTTTGCTTCTTTGTCAAAAATCAGGTGTTCAAAGGTATGTGGATTAATATCTGGGTCTTCTGTTTGGTTCCATTGGTCCTCCTGTCTGTTCTTATGCCAATCCCAGGCTGCTTTCAGCATTGTAGCTCTGTAGTAGTTTGAAGTCAGGGACAGTGGTGTCCCTAGAAGTTTCTTTAATGTACAGGACTATTTGAAGCTATCCTGGGTTTTTTGCTTTTCCATATAAAGTTGAGTAACATTCTTTCGAGGTCTGTGAAGAGTTTTGCTGGGAATTTGATGGACATTGCATTGAATCTGTAGATTGCTTTTGGTAAGATTGCCATTTTTACAATGTTAATTCTACCTACCCAAGAGCATGGGAGATCTTTCCACTGTCTGGTGTCTTCTTCAGTTTTTTTCTTCAAAGATTTAAAGTTCTTGTCATACAAGTCTTCCACTTGTTTGTTTAGAGTTACCCTGAGATATTTTAAGCTATTTGTGGCTATTGTGAAGGGTGATGTTTCTCTGATTTTTTTTCTCAGCACATTTATCATCTGCATGTATCCCTCTACATTACTGAAAGTGTTTATGAGCTGTAGAAGTTCCTTGATAGAATTTTGGGGTCGCTTATGTAAACTATCATATCGTCAGCAAATAGTGGAAGTTTGACTTCTTTTCTGATTTGTTTCCCCTTGATCTCCTTTTGGTGTCTTATTGCTCTAGCTAGGACCTCAAGAACTATATTGAATAGATAAGGAGAGAGTGGACAACTCTCTGAAATCTCAAAATGGTGGATTACATTGACAGATTTTTGTGCTGAACCATCATCCCTGCATCTCTGGGATGAAGCTGACTGGATCATGGTGGATCATGGTTCTGAAGTGTTCTTGGATTTGATTTGCCAGTATTTTATTTAGTATTTTTGCATCCATGCTCATGAGTGAGATTGGTCTGTAATTCTCTCTTTTAATAATGTCTTTATGTGGTTTGGGTATTGGGGTAATTATAAAAAATCATAAAAAGGGTTTGGCAGTGTTCCTTCTGTTTCTATTGTATGGAATAATTTGAGGAGCATTGGTATTAGTTCTTTGAGACTCTTGTATAATTCTGAACTGAAACCATCTTGTCCTGAGCATTTTTTGGTTGGGAGACTTTTGATGACTGTTTCTATTTCTTCAGCTGTTATAATTGTGTTTAATTTGCTTATCTGGTCTTGATTTAATTTTGGTGAGTGATTTTATCCAGACAGAAAGTTGTTCATTTCCTTTAAGTTTTCCAATTTTGTGGAGTACAGGTTTTCGAAATATGACCTGATGATTCTCTGTATTTCCTCCATGTCTGTTTTTATGTCCCCCTTTTCATTTCTGAGTTTGTTAATTTGGATATTCTCTCTCTGCCTTTTGGTTAGTTTGTATAAATGTCCATTTTGTTGATTTTTCTCGAAGAACCAACTTTTTGTCTCATTGATTCTTTGTATTGTTTTCTTTGTTTCTATTTTGTTGATTTCAGCTCTCAATTTGATTATTTCCTGTCGTCTAGTTCTCTTGGGTGAGTTTACTTCTAAAGTTTTCAAATGTTCTGTTAATTCACTAGTGTTGGATTTTTCCAGCTTTTCTATGTAGGCATTTAGTGCTATGAACTTTTGTCTTAATACTGCTTTCATTTTCATTCTCCTGAAGTTATATTTTAAGTCATTTCCTTTTGCTTCATATATATTTGGTTGTTCAAGTCTTGCTGTTGTCGTGTCTTTAGGTTTTACTGGTGTCATGTTGCTCTTTGTGGTGTTATGTGTGTTCTTTCCTTTTTTTTTTTTTTTGTCTAATAGGTGTGGTTGGGGCTGTCTGTGATTCTGTTGATTAGTCTTCTAGGTGCCAGTGAATGCAAGGCTCAGACGGTTGTTCCTTGTGGTACAGTCAGTGCCACAATTCTGATTATCCCGTTGATCACTCCCTGTGTTCCTCAAGGTGGCTCAGCACTCCAGGGCTCTGCTCTGCTCCCTTGTAGTTTGCTGTCTCAGGCCTGCTCTAGCCTAGGTTGTTGGCTCAGACCTGTTTCTGTAAATGTCCCTGGTCTGGATTCATTCCTGCAGACATCCCTGGCTTGGGGTTAGTCCTGCAAAGGTCTCTGGCTCCGATCTACTCCCTCAAAGGTCCCCGACTCAGTGTGCCCAGACCCATGGAGTATGGCTCAGGCTTGCTCCCTCAGGTATCACAGACTCAAGAGGTTTCTAGTCCTGCCTACTCCCTTTGACATCTCAGGCCGAGTTCCTCCGAGGTCCTAGACGCCTGCCCAGACCCACAGGTTCTCCTTAGGTCTTTTCCCTTGAAGTCCCACATTCAGGTCCAGACCCACAGAGGTCTCTGTCTCTGGCACTCACTCAGCGTTTGCTCCCAGGTCGCTGTGCCTGTCCTGCTCCCGCAAATGACCCTGGTCTGCATCTGCTCCTGCTCCCCTGGAGTTCACTGTAGGTCTCCTCTGGCCCAGGTCACTGGCTTCGTCCTGCTCTTTTAGGAATTGCTCTCTCAGACCCACTCTGGTCTAGGTCGCTCTGTTGTTGCACTTTTTAAAAATTGGGTTTTTGGACTAGAAATGCGTGATTATAATTAAAATTTTAAAATATCCAAGAATTTTTTTTCCTGTGGTGTTATTTTACTTGATTACTACTCACTTTTTTGTTTGTTTGTTGTTTTTTTGTTTTTTGAGGGCATTTGGACCCTGCTCTGTAAACCAGGCTGGCCTCGAATTCACAGATATTCAAGTCCTGGAACTAAAGACGTGCACCACCACCATTTGGCTTTTATTACTTTTGTGTGTGTAAGGTACTGGAGATTGAACACAAAGTCTTGCAATCTTGGTTGGCACATACTCCACAACCAAACTGCTTCCCTAACCTTACATTTGTTTTTAAAGCACATAAATTTGCATGATTTGGGGGTATGATTTATGTAGATTATTAGACTGGAATTTAATAAAACCATTGGGTATGTGGGATAAAAAGAGTAATTGGGGTGAATTTGGATGAAAAACTTCAGGTACTCTTTGCTCAACAAATCATTATATTTAGGACCCAATTGCTGCCCTCAGCTGTATGACAGTGTAGTACCTGTGTGTAACTGTAATTATATAATTGCTTGATAAGAACCTGAGCAGGAGAAAACAAATAGATAATCTAATGGTAATAAATAGCTAGGAATAACTAGCAATAAAACCAATACAAAATTGTACAATGAAATTTCAGTGTTTTCTGTAATAAAAGGTTAGAGAAAATTTAATTTCAAGTTTATAGTATCATCTTTGTCAAAATTCTTCCTGTATTTTCACTCTGTTATTCTGAATATTTTGCCTTTTGTTCATGGCTAGTCCTTCTAATTGGAACAAATAACTGAAGTAGCTTAAGCATAGTAGGTAGAAACAACAGCGTCTTACAAAGATGGGGAACGTTGATCTGTTGTGTCCCTCTTAAGTATAACCCCTATGACGTCATTCTTTAGAACTGTGTCGCATACCACCCTGTAAAGTAATCACATGGAATAGGTGTCACATTTAGGGCAGATGAAACGAAAGTTCTGCAAGTAAATTCAAAGGAAAATGACTGTGAAGTGGACAAAGGACTGTAGCTGCTGTGCGGTGGCCACTGACCAGAAAGCCTAGCACTCTGCACTCCCTGTCATACTTTTTCTTTCCTGTGGTTTTTTTTTTTTTTTTTTTTTTTTGGGTTTTTTGAGACAGGGTTTCTCTGTAGCTTTGGAGTCTGTCCTGGAACTCCCTTTGTAGACCAGGCTGGCCTCGAACTCACAGAGATCCGCCTGCCTCTGCCTCCCGAGTGCTGGGATTAAAGGCGTGCGCCACCACCGCCCGGCTTTTCCTGTGTGTTTTTATTGGAGTTAATCATGGGTAGGAACTGTCACCTTCAAGTTATGCCCCTCCCACGAAGCTTATCCATTTTAATCCTCTTGGGATGCTTTCTGGAACGTTTTCTTTTTTCTTTGCACTCTTTGTGGCGCTAGAAACAGCTTCGGGTTCCCCAGAAGAAAATTTCCTTTTCTTGGGTATGCTGGAGCTTGCTACCTCTTCTGGATCACTGACCACTTCCTCCTTTGATGAGGATTTTTTTCCTCTTGGGAAGACTTAAGCTGGTAGTAGCCACCTCTTGAGGGTCACTGGCCAACTCTTCCTTGGGAAAAGCTTTCTTTTTCTTACCTTTAAATCTTACCTAGACTTGGGAAATATAATATTTCAAGGCAATACACTGTTATTTGAAGACTAGCATTTAAAACCGTTTTTTTTTTAAGGTCTTTTGTGTTAACGTTTTCCTTCTCACAGTGTGTGAACAAGAAAACCTCATACTTGAGGAAGTTCTGTCACATGTCATGTTCAGCTCTAATAGTAGTGTCTTTGTGGAATAGAGGATATAAGGTGTTATTTTTCCATCAAACAAAACTCTCAGTGAGTGAGTTTAAGGTATAAGTTACACCAAAGTTTTAAAGAAACATATTTTATAAACCATTTTCCATTTTTAGTATAAGAATTATTAATATTCTATTTTAAGCCAATTAAAGTGAGGATTGTAGTACCTTTACTGTTCTTTTTCTTTTTCATTTGTGTGTGTGTGTGTCTGTTCCCATGCCATGTGGAGGAGTGTGTGTGTGTGTGTGTGTGTGTGTGTGCGCGTGTGTGTGCGCGCGCGCGCATGTGCATGCATTTATATGCAGAAGCCAGAAGTCAATGTCTTTAATCCCATTCCACCTTAACTTTTTGAGACAAACTGGGTGGACTTCCCAGTAAACCCATAGGATTCTGATCTCCACACCCAGCTCTGTAGTCATCATCATGAGATACTCACTGTATGTGCCTTATATGAGAAATGGAGATCCAAATTTAGATATTTATGATTAAGTCACTGAAATTTACCCACTGTCTCCCAAGTTCTAAGAAAAAAGAATTCTTACTTAGATGTACCTTCCAAAAATGAATGTTAAAATACTTTATGTAGTTTAATTGATGAATAAAGTATGCTGCAATAGATAGGTTAAAGTATTTTTATAGTTATAGACCCTCTTTTGTATTTGTTTTACATCACTTGATTAAGTCTAAAATGATTCTGGTATTTTTATTTTTTGTGTATTAGAATTTAATCTGGGTCACCTACAAGTTTCTCAAGAATTGGTAAATGATGTCATTCTTCCAAGATGGGCTAAGTCAGCTGAAGATTTTATTTATAAACACAGAAAAGCTCTGGTAAGATTTTTGTTGTCTCTCTACTAAGTCTAAAAATATAGATGTGTTTTTCAAAGATAAGTTAAAGTGTCCTCTTTTTTCTATTAATTTGTTATCTGCAATATATATTACTGTTCTAAAAGTACAATATAGTAATTTAATCTTAGGATAAAATTTTGTGATACTATATGAATATGTACCAAAATACAGGTTTCTAACTTTTTCTGTTTTTAATAATATCTTCTAATGGTATATATACAAATCTACTTATATATACCAATTATCAGTATCATCATAAGCTTTTGATTTTTGGTATATAGGAAATCAAATTTCCTATTTGATCAAGTCTTAGATTTTTTTTTTCTTGAACTGACAAGTTTTAGACAAGTATTACAAAAGAAACAATCACAAAAATGCATTGCACCTCTTATTTAACTCTCTTAGATTTGGGGAAAGTTAGTAGCTTTCTTGTGTTGTTTTGTTCACCCACTATACTTGGGGACATTTTGGAAATTTTGATTTTTGGATTAGCTGATAAATCCTCTGCAGATATTTTAAAATCTGGGAAAATCTGCAGTTTGAATTTGGCCTAGTCGTAGTTTCTTAGGAGGCTGAAACCTGAGTCCATGACTTTGAGGGCAGCCTGAGCAACGTGGTATGAACTTGTCTCAAAGCAAAGAAAAGCAAACAGCAACAAGCAAAATCTCAAACACTTGTAACCCAAATCATTTTACCTAAGGGATATTCAGCTGTAATTAACATTCCAGTTCTCTGTGTGTGTGCTGTATGGATTGCTATTCTGTTTACCCAGCTGCAGTAATTTAATGTTTTGCAGTTTGTTTTTGTTTCATTTCAGTTAAGCATTGTAGTGAGGAGCTGCGGGCCACTTCCTGCCGCTCAGCTCCCGGCCACCGGCTAGCTTTACCCAAAATAATTACAGAGAAACTGTATTCTTTTAAACACTGCCTGGCCCATTAGTTCCAGCCTTTTATTGTCTAACTCTCACATCTTGATTAACCCATTTCTAATAATCTGTGTAGCACCACGAGGTAGTGGCTTACCAGGAAAGATCTTAACCTGCATCTGTCTTGGAGAGGAGAATCATGGTGACTGCCTGACTCGGCTTCTTTCTCCCAGCATTCTGTTCTGTCTTCCCCGCCTATCTAATTTTCTATCCTATTAAAGGGCAAAGGCAGTTTCTTTATTAACCAATAGACAGATGACCCTCCTCCATCAAAGCATGTCTGCATTTTTAATTTTTTTCTGAAAGATACCCAAGTTCCAATAAAACTAGCCTATCCAAAATGCCACTTAAAAAGTCTTAAGAGTGTTTAGGTAAATTACCAAATTGGAACTGAAGGAATATTGTGAGTTAGTTTATCATTGATAATTGTGTTACTATCTCACAGCACTGTTTACTGAGCAGTACTCTTCTTTAAAAGAAAAGTGTTTAAGTGTTTTGTTTACATGTATGTCTATACATTGTGTGTGTGCAGTGCCCAGCAAGAACAAAAAAGAAATCAGATATCCCGGACCTGGCGCCACAGATGTTTGTCAGTCATTGTGGGTTGTTAGTCGTCCTGTGGGGTGGGGCTTGAGCATGCTTTCTCTTGAAGAGCAGCCAGTGTTCTTAACTACTGAGCCTTCTTTCTGGTACCATGTTTTTGGTTTCTTTTTTTCCCCCCTCTAAGACAAGGTTTCTCTGTGTATCCCTAGTTGTCCTGGAACTCATACACTAGGCTGATCTTGAATATCTGCCTGCCTATGCCTCCTAAGTGCTGAGATTAAAGGCATACCACCACCATCTCCCTGCTACTCCATGCCCTTTCTAAAAAGCATGAATTTAGGTTACAGTTGAAAGATACCTATGTTAATTATTAAATTTGTTCTCTCTCTAGGAGTCTGAGTATGTTTCTGCTCATCTTCATGAATGGATAGACCTGATTTTTGGCTACAAACAAAGAGGACCAGCTGCAGTGGAAGCACTCAATGTCTTCTACTACTGTAGTTATGAAGGTGTGAGCCTAACTACTTCTTCTTTTGTAATAATTTGGGAGATTTAGGGTTTATTAGTTATGCATGGTATTTGGGCCTAGATACTTAACATACATCAACAAAATAGCTTCTTAGTTGCAAGGTTATGAAACTGCCACTGTTTCAGTTTTGTAATAGTAGTTTATGATTATATATGTGTATATATATTCCATGCATATAAAATCTAATTATATATACATATATTATATATATGTGTTCCATACATATATATGGAAATCTAATTATAGATGCCTATTATCACCATATCTTTTGGTCTCTTATTTGAGAAATAAAATTTCCTATTTAATCAAGTCTTACATTGAATATTGCAGGTTATATTTCTAGTAAACTTTGAAAAACAGTGCTTAGCATTTCCAGTATATAAATTCTTCTAATAGCATTAGCTTAGTATCAAAACTGTCTTCTGACAGCTTTGGGTAGAAAATGTTCTTACTTTTTAAACCTCTTTTTGTGTGTACATGATGCATTTGTGGGTACACAAGGGTTGAAGGTGTATTTTAGGTGGTCTCCCACACTGGTTCTTCCCCTTATTTAAACAGGACCTCTCACATGTATCCACATACATATGTGCATATACACACAAAAGCATACACGCAAATAAAAGTAGCTAATGTTACTAGAAAATTACTTTCTGGTGAGAAGTTGAAGAATGATATTATGTTTTAAATATGTTAATCAATCTTTAATATATTTATCAGAATCATGCTAGTTTGCTTTTCTCCATAGTAATTACTTCTTGTTTTAGGTGCTGTAGATCTTGATGCCTTAACAGATGAAAAGGAAAGAAAAGCCTTAGAAGGGATGATTAACAATTTTGGACAAACACCTTGTCAGCTGTTAAAGGTAAACTGTGTAAGCTGTCAACAGTTTAGAGCAGTTGTTCTCAGTGTCTTAGTTAAGGATACTATTGCTGTGAGGAGACACCATGACCACAGCAATTCTTATAAAGAAAACGTTTAATTAAGGGGCTGGCTTGAGGTTCAGTCCATTGTGGTGGTAAGCATGCAGGCAGCTGTGGTACTGAACCTGAGAGTCCTACATCTTCACTTAGAGGAAATAGGAAATCTACTGACAGTCACACTGGGAGAAACTTAAGAAAATAAGGCCTCAAAGCCTGCCCCAACAGTGACATTCTTCCAACAGAAGGTGTGGCCTCAAAGCCTGCCCCAACAGTGACATTCTTCCAACAGAAGGTGTGGCCCAGATTAAGTGCCCTTCACCCCCAAGGTCTGAATTATAGGTGTGTGCATCCAGCCTCTTCCAACAAGACCATACTTCCTAATAGTGTCACTCTCTATTAGCATATTAACCTTCCTGATGCTGTGACACTTTAATATAGTTCCTCATGTTATGGTGACCCCAACTATACAATTATTTTTATTGCTACTTCGTAACTGTAATTTTGCTGTTATAAATTGTAATATAGGTATTTTTGGAGATAGAGCTTTAGTAAAGGATTCACAACCCACAGGTTAAGAACTGCTAGCTTAGAATGATGTCTCAAGTATTCTGAGGTTTGAAGAATGGTAGAGTCCTTGAGTAATTGTAGTTGAGAGGGTTTGGTTTATGGGATTGCATTTATCCTGTATTAAGTTGTAATGTACTCATGTAATTGAGACTCCTGATGCTAACATGACTGATAATTGAATCTCCAAGGAATAGTACTGCAGTTGTTTTAAAAGATTTTAGTAATTTAAAACTTAGAGAATTGGGCTGGAGAGATGACTCAGTGGTTAAAGCACTGACTGCTCTTACAGAGTCCTGAGTTCAACTCCTAGCAACCTCTTAGTGGTTCACAGCCATCTGTAATGGGATCTAATACCCTCTTGTGGCATGCAAGCAAACATGCAGACAGAGCACTTATACATTTAAAAAAATAAAATTAAATAAAATTTACAAAATAAAAATACCTTAGAGAGTCATTGTCCACAATTAAGAAAAAATATTAATAAACTATCATTTAAAACTAAGTAAATTTGATTGTTCCTGTTTAAGTAAGGAAAAAAAACTGAAGTAGGATCTAGTTATGAAACCAGATGTCTTGGCACATACTTGTACTTTCAGATACTCAAGAGACTAGGGTGGGAAATTATGAATTCTACGGTAGTTTAGGTAACATCTTAAAAAGTTCACTCATGCTAAATGTTTTCCTGTGCTTGTACAATGCCCTGGATATGATTCCCAGCATTAAGGGGAATGGGAATCTCCATTTATATAATCAGTTGTTCATAAGTCACTGAATAATTAAATTTTAACACCCCCCCCATGTGTGTTATGTATAGTATGGGACCAGAGGTCAAATATCTAGTGTTCTTTGCAGGAGATGTCCACTTTGTTTTTTGAGACAGAATCAGTCAGTGGACCTGGAGTTCGCTAGTGAGTACAACGGATATTTCTGTCTTTCCCTCCCCAGTACTGGATTACAAGTATACCCTTTCCTGCTCAGTTATTTTCATAGATGCTGAGGTCAAGTTCAGGTCCTCATATTTGGACAATAAGCAGTTTACTAACTGAGCTATCTCCCCAGCCTTGTGTTTCTGAATATCAAATACAATATATCATTAAAACTGTCCATATGTTGACACTTCTTCTATATGTAAGATTTTAAGCTATTGAAATCATTCCATAAATAGTACTTATCACCCAGAGCCTAAACCCAATGTTAAGACTCATAAAATATGTATAATACATAATCAAATTATTAAACACTGCTATCTTTCCTTATACTGGCATGTGAATATAAATTGTTATCTTCCTAACTGCCACTAATTCATAAAAATCAGTCCAGTATTTCAGAAGCTGTCATCTTTGTTAGCATGAATTTAAGGATAAAGAATAAATAATAAACTGGATGGTGGTGGTAAACATCTTTAATCCCAGTACTCAGGAGGCAGAGTCAGGCAAATCTCTGGGATCTCTGTGAGTTCAAGACCAGCCTGGTCTGAGTTCCAGAACAGCCAGAGCTGTTACACAGAAAAACTGTCTCAAAAAAAATTAATTAATTTTTTAAAATAGCCTATTTATTAAGTATATACTTTCTTGCTTAGACACTGCATTATTTTCTGTAATTGTAACAGTAATGATACTATCTTCATTTTTTAAATTCGTAAATCAAGACCAGGATGATGGTTCAGAGGGTTAAAGTACTTGCTCTGCAAGCCTGATGACCTGATGCTTTGACCTTGCATGGCTTTAAGGATTGACTTAACTGGGGAAAGGGGGTAATGAACAAATGACAGACACACATTCAGAAAAGGTGGGATGCAGAGGAACCAGCTTTCTGCGGGTCAGAGAGACTGGGAGCGAGATGTAGAATCAGTGAGAAAATCACACAGGCTTCTTCTTTCTGAGGGATTTAAGTTTCTGTTTTATTATTTTTTCTTTCCTTCTTCCACTCTAGTCTTCTTCTGTTCAGTTCTTCTACCCTGATGTTTCCCTTCTTTATCTTTTCAGTTGTTTCCCTTTCTACATTGTTTTTTTCTGATTTTATCCTTTTATTTCTTATTCTGATATTTGCCTTTATATCTTTGTTTTCCTTTTCCTTACAGTAAACTATGCATGGTAGCATATGCCTGTAGTCCCAGCACTCAGGAGAATCTTGAGTTCAGGATCACTACATAGAGAGTTTGAAGCCATTGAGGATGCAGAGTGAAATCTTGTCTCAAACATTAAATGAAAAAGAAAAGGCAAAGTTACAGAATAAGCTGGGCCTAATGGTAAAATCCTGTAATTCTCCCCATTCAGGAGATTCATGAGTTCAGTGCTTGCTTAAGTTATAGTGTGAGGCCCTGTCTCAAAGAGAAAAGTTTAAAAAGGGTGGGGGAATATAGTACAGTGGTAGATTCAGAATCAAACAGAACTCTAGGTGGAGCTCTGACTTAGAACCTTTAATTTTGCACCAGCTCTACCTTTTGTTGTGTTTTTCTAGACAAGGTTTCTCTGTGTAGCTCTGGCTGTCCTGGAGCTCAGTCTGTAGACTAGACTGACCTCAAACTCACTGAGATCTGCCTGCCTCTGCCTCCTGAGTTGTGGTATTAAAGACATGTGCTACCACCACCAGACTTCAACTCTACTTTTTAAATTATTATTATTTTACAAGAACAGTACTGATATACTGGTTGGCAGGGCAGTTATCCTGCCCTATTTGTTCATGTTTGTGGAGGTCAGAGTGTCATTTCTTGCATGTCATTTCTCTGGCACTGTTCAGCATTTTGTGGAAATGCTGATCTTTTACTGGCCTAGAATTTATCAAGTAGGCTAGCTGGCTAACCACCTTGGCTGGCCTTTTTTAAAACAGGATAAATGATCCCAAAAACTCTATTAAAAAGTCTTTGAACAATTAAAATAGTAAGAGACAGCTTGTCAGGCTATACATTTAAGCAGATGGGAAAATTTCACAGCAAAGAGATTCTCAGAATAATTTCTTAAGTACAAGAATGACCTGAAACAACAGATCATTCTTCACTGACAGAGTTCTGAGGTGATGGTAACAGGGGATGAGAAAGATAGGAAATGTAAAATGTAAAAAAGATAAAAGCTAGGGCGGGGAGGTCTTGGAGAAGATATACCCTACGCTTTGTATGCTTCCTAAGAAAAACAACAACTTGCCAAGCAATGGAGGCACATGTCTTTAATCCCAAGACTTAAGAGGCAAAGCCAAGTAATCTCTGAGAGGTTGAGTCAAGCATGGTGTACAGAGTGAGTTCTAGAACAGTCAGGACAGTCTAGGAGAGTCAAGTCAGTCCTACACAGAAACCATGTCTTGAAAAGCAAAGCAAAACAATAATGAATGAATGAATGAATGAATGAATGAATGAATGAATAAATAAATAAATAAATAAATAAATAAATAAATAAATAAATGAGAAAAAAAAGAATTTTGTAAATTGAACTCAGGTCCTCATGTTTGTTTCTAGGCAAGTACTTTAGTAAGCCACCTCCCTCATACTAGTTTTTATTGATTTAAATATTTAAAAATATTATAAAAGGGGCTGAGGTTGAAATTTAGTCCAGGAATGTTGGTTTATTATGCGCAGTGTCCAAGATCAGCCCCATCCCCACAAACACAGAAGAGAAAACCAGGCAGAGTTAGAACTCTCAGCCTGTAATTTAAAATAAAGTTGTTTTTACCTAAGTATTAAAAGGTACACATTTACATGACATCTATTTCCTACTGTCTAAGATTTTGTAATAGAATCAAAAGAATCAAACTCCAGCTCCCTGATTTGTTCTTTTTTCTTTCTGAGACAAAGTGTTACTTTGTAGCCTGTACTGCCTTGAAACTTTAGCTGACCTCAAACTCAAATTCCTCCTGCCTCAGTTTTCTAAGCACTTGGATAGTCAGAATTGGTGATTATCTGGTAGAATTCTCATCTGTAAGAATTCTCACCTGTAACATATACCTGCTTGCAGATATTTATGGCAAAAATATCTGCAAAAATCCCCTTTAGAAGGACAACTCTATTACATATCAATTGTGCCCCAGAATAGTAAAAAGGTATTTAATATCTTATCAGTATGTTTTACTAACATTAATTTACTTAATTCTGTCTCTGCAACTTGAAAGGTAGGAAAAAATAATCTGTAAATTATGCAGTCATGTCTATAATTTGATTTTGATAGTTTTTACATTTTGATCAGTCTTTAGGAATTATATACTACATCTTAAAGTTTGTATGTTAAGTGCTTCATTAATTTTACCAAAAATGTATTAAACATCCGTTAAGTTTGAGACACACCTGCTGCCAAGACTGATGACATGAGCTCAGTCCCCATATCACATGGTAGAAGAAAGAGAATTGACTCCTGCATGTTGTTCTTTGACCTCCACACATGCACAGTGACATGTATATAACCACATATACGCAAAAAATAAGTTAAATGGAATTTAGAAAGATTCCTATAGGCTGAATGGGAAAGACTGATCATAAACAACCAATGAATACTTAATAGAAAAAAGAAAGAAGAAATCTTAAATAATTGATGGAAGAGCATATGAAAAAAAATCATTCTGATCTAGAAATGCAGGAGTGATATATCGGTAAGAAAAATTGAAAGTAGAAATGAGATGTCAGTAGAAGAGAATGGATGGCAAATTTGCTGGGGTATAGGCTAAGCCATGGCCTGGAGTTAACAGTGCCTAATATGCATTCTATTATAGCAGGTTTTCATATAACTCTGTCATTTTTCCTTAAAATTATTTTGAAGGAACCACACCCTCCAAGATTATCAGCAGAAGAAGCCATACAAAAGCAAACCAAAACAGAAATCTCAACCCTCAACCTCTTTCAGCATCTCCCTGAATTGAAGTCATTTTTTATAGAGGTAATACCCAACTTGGTAATATCAGAGACCTTTCTCCAATTCTGTTTGTACATGTATATGTAGATGTGCTCATCTATGCCTATAGGTGTATCACTTGTGTGGTGTGTGCTTCTCTGTACCTATAGTTGTACTACTCATTTGTGAAAAACCTAAGGTCAGCTCGAGTAGTACTTTCGTCTGTTGCTCCTCCACCTTTTATTTATTTATTTATTTACATCCCAACTGCAGTTTCCCCTCCTCTCCTCCCAGTCCATCCCCCAAACTCCCTCTGCCCCCCTCCTCTACCCCCAACCTCTTCTTGTTCATTTCTATTCAGAAAAGGGCAGGCCTCCCATGGGTATCAACAAAGCATGGTATATCAAGTTGCAGTAAGCACCTTCCCTTTTATTAAGGCTGAGCAAGGCATTCCAGTATGAACTGTAGGGTCCCAAAAGCTAGCAAAAGAGTTGGTGACTTCCCCCACTCCCGCTGTTAGGAGTCCCATTAGAAGACCAAGCTACAGAACTATCACATATATACAGAAGGCCTAGATCAGTCCCATGCAGGCTCCATAGTTGTCAGTTCAGATGCTGTGAGCCCCTATCAGCCCAGGTTAGTTGATTCTGTGTGTTTTCTTGTGATGTCCTTGACCCCTTTGGCTTTTACAATCATTCCTCTGTCCAGCAGGATTCCCTGAGCTCGGCTCCATGTTTGGCTGTGGGTGTGTGCATCTGTTTCCATCAGTTTCTTGATGAAGCCTCTCTGATTACCATTGGGGTACTCACCAGTCTATGAGTATAGCAGAATATCATTAGGAATTATTTCATTGACACTTGTTTTTTTTTTTTTCTCCAGTCATGTTTGGTTCTATCTAAGTCCCTGGGTCATCCAGCCTCTGGGTCCTGGCATTTCAGACAATGTATGTCAAGGCGGGCTCACTCTTGTGACATGGGTCTCAGACTGAGAGTCTTCAGTTGGCCAATCCCACAATCTCTGTGTCATCCTTATCCCAGTACATCCCATAGGCAGGGCAGACTATAGGTTGAAGGTTATGGGTTGATGTCTTGCCTGGTCACAGATCGTGGCCAGTTCAGGCTACATATCCACTATTACTTGTAGTCTTAGCTAGAGTCGTCTTTGTAGATTCCTGGGAATTTCTCTTGCACCAGGTTTCTTTCTACCGTACCCCCAAAATGCCACCCAATTTCAGTCTCTCCCACTACTCTTTTTGCCCACACCTCATCCCACCTGTTTCCTCCTTTTCCCATGCCTACTGGACCCCATTCCACCCTTGAAATCTATTCTATTTCCTTTCCAAGGGCGATCAGTGCATACCGTCTAGAGCACTCCTTGTTATCTAGCCTCTCTGGGTGTGGGGATTGTAGTCTGGTTACCCTTTACTTTGCAGCTAATATTCAAGTTTAAAGTAAATGCACACCATGTTTGTCTTTCTGGGTCTGAGTTACCTCACTCAGGATGATTATTTCTAGTTCCATCTGTTTGCCTGCAAATTTCATGATGTCATTGGTTTTTACTGCTGATTAATATCCGTTGTGTAAATGTACCACATTTTCTTTATCCATTCTGTCAGTTAAGGGGCATCTAGGTTATTTCCAGATTCTGCCTATTACAAATAAAGCTAGTATGAACACAGTTGAGCAAATATCCTTGTGGTGTGATTGAGCATCATTTGGGTATATGCCCAAGATTGGTAAAGCTGGGTCTTGGGGTAGATCAATTCCTAATTTTCTGAGAAACCACCATATTGATTTCCAAAGTTTGCTCCTACCATCAATGGTTGGAGTGTTCACTTTGTTCCACATCCTCTCCAGCATGAACTGTTACTTGTGTTTTTTGATCTTAGCCATTCTGACAGGTGGAAGTTGTTATCTCAGTGTTGCATTTCCTTGATAGCTATGGATGTTAAACAGTCTCTCAGCCTTGAGAACTCTGTTTATATGTGTACCCATTTTTAAATTGTATCATTGGTTTGGGTTTTTGTTGTTGTTGTTCTTTGTTTTTAATGTCTAGTTTCTTGAGTTCTTCAGATATTTTGGAAATCTCTCTGTCGGATGTAGGTTTGGTGAATATCTTTTCTCATTCGTTTGTCCTATTGACAGTGCCTTTGCCTTAGGGAAGTTTTTTAGTTTCATCAGGTCCCATTTATTAACTATCTTAGTGCTCTATTCAGGAAGTTGTCTCCTGTACCAAGGGCTATTTCTTACTCTCTCTTCTGTCAGATTCAGTGTATATGAAGTAATGTTAAAGTATTCAATCCACTTGGACTTGAGTTTTGTTCAGGGTGATAAATATGGATCTATTTGTATTCTCCTACATGCTGACATCTAGTCATACCAGCACCACTTGTTGAAGGTGCTTTCTTTTTTTCATTGTGTTATTTTGGCTTCTTTATTAAAAATCAGGTGTCCATAGGTGTGTGGATTTACGTCTGAATTTATGATTCAATTCCATTCATCCACCTGTCTGTTTTTATTCCAAGACCATGTGGTTTTTATTTCTATGGCTCTCTGGTAGAGCTTGAAATCAGGAATGGTGATAACCTCTCGACATTCCTTTATTTTACAGGATTGTTTTAGCTATCCTGGATTTTTTTTTTCTGTATGAAGTTGAGTATTGTTCTTTCAGGGCCTATAAACAATTGTGTTGGAATTTTAATGGGGATTGTGTTGAATCTACATACTACTTTTGGTAAGGTGACCATTTTTACTATGTTAATCTTACCAAACCATAAGCATAGATCTTTCTATCTTCTGATATTTTCCTGAATTTCTTTCTTCAAAGACTTAAAGTTCTTTTTTGTTTGTTTGCTTTGATTTTGAAACAGGAATTCTCTGTGTATCTTTGGAGCCTGTCCTGGAACTAGCTCTGTAGAATAGGTTGGCCTTGAAGTCACAGAGATTGACCTGTCTCTGCCTCCTGAACACTGGGATTAAAGGTGTGCACCACCACTGCCCAGCTGAAGTTCTTATCTTTTACTTGCTTGGTTAGAGTTACCCCAAGATATTTTATATTGTTGTGACTGTTGTGAAGAGTATTGTTTCCTGATTTCTTTCTTAGCCCATTTATCGTTTGTATATAGGAGGGCTGCTGATTTTTGTGTGTGTGTGTGTGGGGGGGGTAATCTTGTATCCAGCCACTTCACTAAAGGTGTTTATCAGTTGTAGGAGTTCCATGGTAGAATTTTTGTAGCCACTTATGTAGACTATCATATCATCTGAAAATTATGATACTTTGACTTCTTCCTTTCCAATTTGTATCTTCCTTGATCTCCTTTAATTGTTTTATTGTTCTAGCTAGAATTTCAAATACTATATTAAATAGATATGGAGAAATTTGACAGCCTTGTCTTGTTTCTGATTTTGGTGGAAATTTTGCTTTGAATTTCTCTCCATCTAATTTGATGTTGACCGTCAGCTTGCTATATTTTGCCCTTCTTATGTTTAGGTATGTCCCTTGTCTTCCCTGTTCTCTCCAAGACTTTCATCATGAAGGGGTGTTGGGATTTGGTCCAAGACTTTTTTAGCATCTACTGAAATGATCATATGGTTTTTTTTTTTCAGTTTGTTTATATGGTGAATTACATTGACAAATTTTCATTGTTAGTCCATCCCTGCATCTCTGGGATGGAGCCTACTTGATCATGGTGGATGATCTTTTTTTGATGTATTCTTGAATTCGGTTTCCAAGTATTTTATTGAGTATTTTGCACCGATGTTCTTGAGGGAAATTAGTCTGTAATTCTCTTTCTTTGTTGAGTCTTTGTGTCGTTTGGATATCAGGGTGACTGTGGCCTCATGAAAAGAATTTGGCACTGTTCCTTCTGTTTCTATTTGTGGGATAATTTGAGGAGTATTGGCATTAGGTCTTCTTTGAAAGTATAGTAGAATTCCGTACTAAAACCTTCTGACCCTAGGCTTTTTTTGTTTGTTTGGTTTGGTTTTTTTTTTTTTTTT
>NC_022030.1:48433270-48433710 GCF_000317375.1 Microtus ochrogaster | reverse complement strand
GGGGGGGGGGTTATGGGTCTATTTAAATTGTCTAATCTAGATTTAACTTTTGTATGTGTTATTTATCAATAAATTTGTCCATTTCCTTTAGATTTTTCCAATTTTGTAGAGTACAAGTTTTTGAAGTATGACCTAATGATTCTCTGGATTTCCCCAGTGTCTGTTGCTATGTTCCACTTTCATTTCTACTTTACTAATTTGAATATTCTTTTTGCTGCCTTTTAGTTTAGATAAAGGATTTATCTATCTTATTGACTTTAAGAACCAACTTTTTGTTTTATTAAATCTTTGTATTGTTCTCTGTATTTCTATTTTATTTATCTCAGTTTTGATTATTTCTTATTGTTTACTCATCTTGGGTTTGTTTGCTTCTTTTTTCTTCTAGAGCTTTGAAGTGTACTGTTTTTTTTTTTTAATTGAGAAAAGGAAAAAAAAGTTTC
>NC_022030.1:48430667-48432944 GCF_000317375.1 Microtus ochrogaster | reverse complement strand
GAGCTCAGTCCAGTGCTCCAGTGTGGGTCTCTGTCTCTGTCTCCATCCATCACCAGATGAAGGTTCTATGGTGATAGTAATATGCAAGATATTCGTCACTGTTAAGTCACTAGTGTGAGACTTCTCCAAATTCTTCATGAGAACTCTTAGTTCTGTGAACTTTTCTCTTAGCACTGTTTTCATTGTGTCCCATAAGTATCTACATGTTGTTGGGTATATGTGTGTGCGCACTCGTGCATATGTGTATGCATATTTTCCTTCTTTGAGTTATGCTGGTGCCAGATTATTTATTACCTGTGTTTTCTTAGATGTAGTTAACTTCCTTGGGTTTAAGTTTTCCTCCTAGTACCTTCTGTAGTACTGAATTTGTGGATGGATATTGTTTAAATTTGACTTTATCATGGAATATTTTGTTTACTCCATCTATGGTGATTGAAAGTTTTGCTAAGTATAGTAGTCTGGACTGACATCTATGGTCTCTTAGAGTCAGCAAGACATCTGTCCACACCCTTCTGGCTTTTAGAGTCTCATTGAGAAATCGGATATAATTTTAACAGGCCTGCCTTTATGTTATTTGGCCTTTTTCCCTTGCTGCTTTTAATATTCTTTCTTTGTTCTGTGTTTTTAGTGTTTTGATTATTATGTGGGAGGGGGATCTTTCTTTTCTGGCCCAATCTATTTGGTGTTCTGGAAACTTCTTGTACTTTTATAGGCATGTCCTTTTTTAGGTTAGGAAATTTTTCTTCTGTGATTTTGTTAAAAATATTGTCTGGGCCTTTGGACTGGGAATCTTCTCCTTCTTTATTCCTTTTATTCTTCGGTTTGATCTTTTCATACTATCCCAGGGTTCCTGGATGTTTTGTGTTAGGAATTTTTTAGCTTTAACATTTTCTTTGACTAATATATCTATTTCTTCTGTATTTATATCTATTTATTCTGTATTGTTATTATTCTGTAATATATCTATTTATTCTGTATCTTCAACTCCTGAGATTCTCTCTTCCATCTCTTGTATTCTGTTGATGATGCTTGCTGTAGTTCCTGTTCACTTATCTAAGTTTTCCATTTCTAGAATTCCCTCAGTTTGTGTTTTCCATATTTAGGTCTTGAACAGTTTTATTCACTTCTTTCAACTGTTTTCTTGACATTCTTTAAGAGATTATTGATTTCATCCAACTTTTTTTTGTCTTTTTGATTTCTTTAAGGGATTTACTCATTTCCTATTTAAGAACCTCTATCATTATCATAAAGTTGGTTTTAAGGTCATTTTCTTATGCTTCAACTCTGTTGGAATATTCAGGGCTTGAAGTAATGAGCTGGCTGGGCTTTGGTGGTGACATACTGACCTGGTTGGCATCTGATTTGGAGTGATTTATAGATAGGTCTAGGAAATTTGTCTTTGTTGGATAGATATTTTCTTCCTTTGTTTCTGTTTCATCTCTGGTCTTCTGACTGCCATGGCCTGTAGTTAAGTACAAAGCCCCACCCCAATTCTCATGGCCAAACACAAGAAACTGTTTAAATCCTGCCTCCTGCTCAATTCTCTGATGTATCTTTCCCTGAGGCAACCACCCGCCTGTGTTTTTCCCTATCAACAAATCTCTTGTGTGAACTTTATTATGTAGTGTGACTTTATGGTATTCTTTGGCTCCCAACTGCCAGGATACCTCTTCTTTCTTAACTATAACACAGTTTCTCCCACAAACTTTGCACCACCATTGCACTCATATATCTTGCAGGCAAGACACCATTGTAGATCAGAGAGTGTGTGACTTGTTTGGTGTTGACATTTCTCTTTTGGTAGTGTACAGAGTATCTCCCTGTACTAAAGATGTTAGTATATAGGGGTAAAGGCTCCATGTGGGCACCAGCTTGACTTCTCCATGTTCAGAGAGTTGTGTAGGTGTTGTCCTCAGCAATGGAGCCTTGCTGGCAGTTTATGGAGTACAACTTTGACAACAGCCTGCAATTTCGGAAGTTCCCCTGGACCAACAACTCTATTAAATGTAACCCAATCCTGGTGCTGGAATCTCCATTTGGTGACAAGAGATATCCAAATGGGGCTCTGTCTTTCCCATTATTTGGCAATTTCACTTAAGATTATCTTCATATATGTATGTATTTTAAGAAGTGTCTACTGTATTAAGTTTTTTTTTATTGAGAAAAAAAATTTCCGCCTCCTCCCAGCCTCCCATTCCTCCCACCCTCCCCCCACTCCTCTCCCCCTCCCTCACGAGTCTGAAGAGCAGTCAGGGTTCCCTGCCCTGTGGAAAGTCC
>NC_022030.1:48417694-48430567 GCF_000317375.1 Microtus ochrogaster | reverse complement strand
AAACCCAGTGCCATTGTCCTTGGCTTCTCAGCAACCCTCATTGTCCGCCATATTCAGAGAGTCCGGGTTTTTCCCCTGCTTTTTCAGTCACAATCCAGCTGGCCTTGGTGAGCTCCCAATAGATCAGCCACATCCTTTTGTATTAGGTTTTCAAACTCTTCAAATGGCCCTTAATTTTAGCTCTCTCTCTCTATGTATTCCTTTCCCCATCCATCTCTCCCTTTCACCTCCCCATTTGATCCCTCTGTTTCAGCCCCCACCTCCCATCCATCTATAACTATTTATTCTATTTTGCTTTTCTAGAGAGATCTATCTGTTCACTCCAGTCCTTTACTTTATGTCTGTGGTTTATAGATTGTGGTTTAAACAGCTAATATCTACATGTAAGCAAATACACAGTATATTTGTCTTTCTAGTTCTGGATACCTCTTTCAGGATGATTTTTTTTTGTCTTTTATAGTTATCCATTTACCTGTCATTTGCAAGTTTTTTTTCAGCTTCTGAGTAATATTTTCTTGTATAAGTGTACCATATTTTCTTTAGCCATTCTTCAATTGAGGAACATCTAAGTTGTTTCCAGTTTCTGGCTATTATGAATAGAGCAGCAATAAATATGGTTGAGCATGAATCTCAGTGATAGGATGAAGTATCCTGAAAGACCCTCAGAGAGTGTCTTTCAGTCTGGGGAGACCCTTCCCAAGGAACAGCGAGGCCAGCGGATGCAAACAGCAAGAGGTTTATTCAGGTACCTGGGGCATCCAAATCTCTCGGAGGACTGGCGCGCTGTCAGGCTGGGGTACCGGGTTTTTATAGGGTAAAGGGAGCAGAAGCGCGGTTACAGAAGCGAGATGCATAGTTACAGGGTTTTCATTGGTCAGTTTGAATATGGCCGAGTTCAAGTCGGGACAAGGTCCCTGGTTCCTGAGAATTCAGATATGGGCTGCCTTGGCTCTTGTCTAGGGCAGACAGGGTGTCTTTCTCGGTATTCACCATTCCTCCCCCGGCCCAGCCACAGGTGTCTCTATCTCGTTTTGGCAGCTTCTAAACTGCCCTTTGTTAAAACCCTGAATATTCAGTACAAGCCTTGCAAAATGGTGTTACCGGTGCTAAGTTGTTTAACAAGCTGGGCGGGGGAGTCTTTCATCTGGTGCTAAGCTGCTTAGCAAGCTGGATGGGGGGGGGGCGCTTTCAATCCTTTGGCTGTATACCCCAGAGGAGTATAGCTGGATCTTGAGTTAGATCGAGTCCCATCTTCCTGAGAAACTCCACGTTGATTTTCATAGTGACTGTACAAGTCTGAACTCTACCAGCAATGGAGGAATATTCCCCTTGCTCCTTATCCTCCCCAGCATAAACTGGCACTTGAATCATTGATCTTAGTCATTCTAACATGTATAAGATGAAATCTCAAAGTCATTTTGATTTGCATTTCCCTGATGTCTAATGACCATGTTGGATTGGTCTTTTCAGTATCTAAGGAGATGATCATGTGCTTTTTGTCTTTCAAGTTGTTTACTTGGTAGATTACATTTATCAATTTATTATTACTGAGAGGACTTTCTTTTCAATTCCAGTCTACTTAATGTTCTGGATGTTTCTTGTATCTTGATAGATGTCTTCTTCTTTAGATTAGGGAGATTTTAGTCCATTATTTTGTTGGAAATATTTTCTGTGCCTTTGACTGCATTCCATTTTCATCCTCTGTCCCTATTATTCTTAGGTTTGGTCTTTTATTGTCCCAGATTTCATGAATGTTTTGTGTCGGGATTTTTTTTTAAGATTTAACATTTTTTTCTTTGACCATAATATCCATTTTTTCTTCATGTCTTTAGTGCCTGAGATTCTCTCTTCCATCTTTCATATTCTGTTGGTGAGGCTTGCTTCTGAGGTTTCTATTTGAGTACCTAAATTTTTCATTTTTAAAGTTCCATGAGTATGAGTTTTCTTTATTAATTCTATTTTTATTTTCTTGTTGTTGGGCCTTATGAGGCTTGGGCATGAGGCCGAGTGTAACTTCCTAAGCCTAACTTGAGTTTGGTGAGGCCTACTATAACTTCCTGAGCCTAGCTCAAGTTTGGAGACCTGTTTGGCTACTCAACCTAGGCCTGTCTCTGCTCAGCCACCGCTAACATGGCAGAACATTATTGACCCTTGTTCCTTGCTTTGCTTCGACCCATCCAGGCTTCCCACGCCCTGTCTCAGCCTATATAAGTTCCTGCCGAATGCAATTAAACAAGATCCTGCTTTGACAGACTTTTGACAGACCCAACTCAGTGTGTGTGTGTGTGTGTGTGTGTGTGTGTGTGTGTTCCCAGTGGCTAGTAGGGAGGACCATTTTTGAGGGATTTGTTCCTTTTCTCTTTAAGGATCTTCATTATATACTTAAAGGATAAGTTTTTTTTTTTCTTGTGCTTCAACTGTTTTGCAATATTCAGAGTTTGGTGTGATACAGTTTCTGGTCTCTAGTCAAAACATTATCCTGACTGTTATTTTGGTTTTTTACTGGTGTCTAGGTATCTGGGTTTTGGAAGATGGTAATTCTAGGTGCTGATACCTGGTGTTGTCTTTGTTGGGTGGATGGATGGATAGTTTGTCCTTGGTTTCTGTTTCCTTCTCTGGTTCTTGTGGCGACTCTGTGTTGCCTGGTGGGGAATTCCTCTGGGATCCTAATAGATGCAGTCACTGGGGGGTTCTAGATAAAATGTGTTTCTAGGTATTGGGAGCTGACACTTAGGAATGGAAATGGCCTGACGGGCACTGAGGGAATCCACAGGAGGGAGAAAAGCAAGGCATTCCAGCCAGGACCTGCTTTATCCCCCAGCAATGGGAGCAGAGAATTTCTAGGTATTGGGAACTGACACTTAGGTGTGGGGATAGAGTACAGAGGAGCTAGAGCAAGGCGTTCCACCAGGATCTGCTTAGCCATCTGGGAATTAGGGCAGAGGGAGGAATTGGAGGGATGGAGCTGAGAGTAGCCTTCTGGTTCCCAGGGAATGATTACTAGGGTTGGAGGCTGGGAGGAAGTGAGTAGGGGAAGATCTGTGTGATCCACTGCAGATGGGGGAAGAGTGTGGAGGCAGGATGCAGCAGGCAGTCTACAGAGCTGGGGGTGACTTAGGGTCTGAGGGAGAGCTTGAGATCTACAGTTAGCCTTGCTTCTCTGGCTGGAGTCACAAATGACTCTTGATTCACAATTTGAAGAAAAAAGCAGTTTTAATGAATTTTATAACATTATTTATTGGATTTTATAACATTATTAGTTCTTATAGACCTCTTAGAATAATATTTGTAGGGGCTGGAGAGGTGGCTCAGCAGTTAAGAGCATTGCCTGCTCTTCCAAAGGTCCTGAGTCCAATTCCCAGCAACCACATGGTGGCTCACAACCATCTGTAATGAGGTCTGGTGCCCTCTTCTGGGCCACAGGCATACACACAAACAAAACATTGTATACATAATAAATAAATATTTTTTTAAAAAAGGTTCAGGAATTCAACGTCATCCTGGGCTACATGGGACCTTATCTAAAAAAAAAATCAGAGTAGAATAATATTTGTTACATGGCTTATATATTCAATAATGTTATCCACAGTAAGTGTTATCTGCCATTTTTTAACTATAAACACATCAGAAAAATAATTCAAATTATTGTTATTTTGTATTGTGATAAGATGATGGCAATTGTTTCCTCAGAATGATATTCATTTTTGGGTCATAATGTATGATTTTCATAAAATAGGACTTTCAGAAAGAACCTCAGTTAACAAAATATATTAATGTTTTTGATGTAAAGCCAAAATATTTTTCTATAAATTATAAACAACTTTCTCATTTAATTTATTACATCTGCATTATGTTTGTTTCAGTATAGCAGAGACAAGGAAAGATCCTAAATTGCTGTTCTAAATGATTTCTGCTCCTTGGCATCTGTGTCTACTTACCAACAGAGTATTGGCATAGACAGTGTTTAGTTTCAGACATTCAGGTGTGCTAGCTATTCAAACGTGGCATGTAATTATTTTCTCACATTTTATATTAAATTATTACATGATCAGGTAGAGTGAAATGAAGTGTTATAGGGATCATCCCTGTTTAAAAAATTAGAAATTTTTAATTTGTACCTAATAAATGAACAGAACCAGCCATTAAACATCTTTTATTTTACAGGGAATTAGTGATGGTATTCCTCTATTAAAGGCCATCATCCCCCCAAATCAATCTCGTTCTTTTATGTCTCAAGGAAGCCCTGAGTTACTGGTAAGTTTATGTACACCTACTTCTTACTACTATGTTTACCAAAAATAGGAATAAAGTAAAAATATTTCTGTTTCATCTTTAATATGTGAGGATATACACATGCACCTGGAGGTCAGAAAACAACTTGGGCAAGTTGGTTCTCTTCTTCAGTGTGAGAAGAATTGAGCTTGAGTCCTCAGGATTGGTGGCAGGACCTTATGATTCTAAGCTACATCACTGACCCAATAAAAAACTTGAAAAAAAATTTAGTATATTTTAGTATATAAATATTTTGCTTGTTTGATATATACTGCATGCTTGCCTGGTTCCTGCAGAAGTCAGAAGAGGGCATAGATTTTCTGGAACTGGAGTTCTAGATAGTTCTGAGCCACCAGATGGGGGCCAGAATTCAAACCTGAGTCCTCTGGAAAACAGCCAGTGCTTTTATTCTTCTGAGCCATCTTTTCATCCCCTAAAAGAATGTTTTTAAAATAATCAAGAAAACTAGAAGAATAGCTTTATGGTAGAGCACCTGCCTAGCATGTATGAGGCCGTAGGTTTGATCCTCGGCATTACAAAAAATGAGAAGTTTGTTATGAAATTATAATTTCATAACATTTGATTAATTTGAATAATTTGATTAAATATAAAAATGTCTTCTTTATATTTTGCTTTAAGTAGTTAATATAATTATTACATTTATCTAGAAAAATAAACCTGTGAAAATAGCTAGGAACCTTATCACCATAGCTATAATAGCAATAATCAGAACTAATACAGATCTTGTTAAGGTATTCTTCTAGGGCATTTCAGTGAGTGTTTTACCCAATTTTTTATTTAGCCTACCCAACAGCTTTGTGTAGTAGGCACTAGTATGTTCCTTTAAGAAATTAAATCTCAAAAGTTCCATGCCTGAAATCACAGAGCTAGCAAGTAGAGATCTGAGACCTTGGCATATGAACTAATCCTAGGTTTGTCTTATTCTAATTCTGTGACTTGGGTGTGATAGAAATGTGCTGTAGCATAGTTAACAGGAGAGACTTCAGAATTAAATTGCTTTTTATAATGGTATATATTATAATATATATTATAATGCTTGATTAGAAAACTATTCTAGAAATATATACAATAATAATGATAGTAGTTTTCAATGGTAAGACTCTATAGTTTTCATCTTTAAAATTTAAGTGTTTTTATGGGGCGGGTGTCAGATTTAAGGCAGGGTTTCTCTGTGTAGTTATGGCTGTCCTGGAACTTGCTATGTAGACCAGCCTGGCCTCGAACTCAGAGAGATCTGCCTAGAGAGATCTGCCTGCCTCTGCCTCCCAACTGCTGCTAAAACCAATTTTTTTTTGTTAAGTTACCTGAGTTGGGGCATGGGTATTGTGTTGTTTTATAATTGAAAGAGTAAAAATCTTTACACTTTTAAAAGCAAGTACATACTAAGACTATTGCTTCAGGGACATTGTAACTATAAACTCTCCTGATTTGGACTAAGTGATGATTATATCATATTTGTCATGGCAAAGTTAACCTTTAATTTCTTCTGAATGTTAACATTAATGCTAATAACCTGAGAATTTAATATGATAGCTAAAAAATAACTATTCTTACAGTAAGGTGTAAATAGATAGTTATTTCCACTTAAATTATTTAGGATTTGGCTTCATGTATCTTACAGTATTCGCCTAATGATAATGTCAAAAATCTGTGAGCATCTGGCTATTTTTAGCCACATTCTTGAATATATTTTACTTGAGTTTTCATATATTCTTTTTCAGATAACAGTAAGCATTAATTATGTTATTGGAACCCATGGATGGCTACCTTATGACAGAAATATTTCTAACTACTTCACATTCATCAAGGATCAAACTGTAACTAACCCAAAGTAAGCAGACGACAAATGGGTTTTTGTTGTTTTATGGTTGGGTTTTTTTTTATTTATTTTTTTTTGTTTTGTTTTTCCCCTAGACCAGTTTTCTCTGTGTAGCCCTAGCTGTCTTACTCAGTAGACCAGGCTGACCTTGAACTCACAGAGACCCACCTGCATCTGCTGGGATTAAAGTGTGCTGGGATTAAAGGTGTGCACCACCACTGCCCAGCGATTCCTGTAATTTTTAAAGTAATGCTTTGAGAAAACGATTTTCTCTTCTTTTTCACTTTTCTTCCCCTTCTCTGTTTTTAAGATATAACCTGACAGTATTTGGCATTCAGACATGGCTGAATTTCTGTCATAACAAGTATAAAATAAAATATTATATTGGGAATGGTAAATTGTCATATTATTCTTTCTTTACTACTTAAAAATAATCTTCATTTGGGTTTTTTATTGATTTTTAATGAGCTCTACATTTTTCTCTGCTCCCCTCTCTGCTTCTCCCCTCCCCTTCAGCCCTCTCCCAAGGTCCCGATGCTTTCAGTTTACTCAGGAGAGCTTGTCTTTTTCTACTTTCCATGTAGATTAGATCTATGTAAGTCGCTCTTAGGGTCCTCATTGTTGTCTAGGTTCTCTGAGATTGTGATTTGTAGGCTGGTTTTCTTTATGTCTAAAAGCCACTTAAGAGTGAGTACTTATGATATTTGTCTTTCTGGGTCTGGGTTACCTCACTCAAAATGATGTTTTATAAGTTCCATCCATTTGCCTGCAAATTTCAAGATGTCATTTTTTTTCTGCTGTGTAATACTCCATTGTGTAAATGTACCACATTTTCCTTATCCATTCTTCAGTTGAGGGGCATTTAGGCTATTTCCAGGTTCTGGCTATGACAAACAATGCTCCTGTGAACATAGTTGAGCACATGTCCTTGTGGCACGGTTGAGCATCCTTTGGGTATATACCCAGAAGTGGTATTACTGGGTCTTGCTGAAGGTTGTTTCCTAATTTTCTGAGAAATCGCCATACTGATATCCCAAGGGACTGTACCAGCCTGCACTCCTACCAGCAATGGAGTAGTGTTCCCTTTACCCCATAACCTCTCCAGCATAAGTTATCCTCAGTTTAAGATGGAATCTCAGTGTTGTTTTGATTTGCATATCTCTGATGATTAAGGATGTTGAACATTTCCTAAGTGTCTTTCAGCCATTTTAGATTTCCTCTGTTGAGAGTTCTCTGTTTAGGTCTGTACTCCACTTTTTTATTGAATTATTTGTTCTTTTGAGGACCAATTTCTTGAGTTCTTTGCATATTTAGAGATCAGACCTCTGTCTGATGTGGGCTTAGTGAAGATCTTTTCCCATTTTATAGGCTGTCATTTTGTCTTGTTGACTGTGTCCTTTGCTTTACAGAAGCTTTTTAGTTTCAGGAGGTCCCATTTATTAATTGTTTCTCTCAGTGTCTGTGCTGCTGGGGTTATATTTAGGAAGTGGTCTCCTGTGCCAACGAGTTCAAGTTTAATTCCCACTCTCTCGTCTATGAGGGTCAGTGTGGCTGGCTTTATGTTGCAGTCTTTGATCCATTTGGACTTCAGTTTTGTGCATGGTGATAGATATGGTTCTATTTTCATTCTTCTACATGTCGATATCTACTTATACAAGCACCATTTATTAAATATCCTTTTTTCCATCTGATATTTTTTGCTTCTTTGTCAAAAATCAGGTTTTCGTAGGTGTGTGGATTAATATCTGAATCTTTGATTATGTTCCATTGGTCCTCCTGTCTGTTGTTATGCCAATCCCAGGCTGTTTTCAGTACCATAGCTCTGTAGTCGTTTGAAATCAGGGATTGTGACGTCTCCAGAAGTTCCTTTATTGTACAGGATTGTTTTGGCTTTCCTAATTTTTTTGCTTTTCCATATAAAGTTGTTTACCATTTTTTCGAGGTCTATCAAGAATTTTGCTTGAGATTTTGATCGGCATTGCTTTATTTGGATTTTTAATTGTTGTTGCTTTCAGACAGGGTCTCAGTATGTAACTCTAACTGGCCTGGAACTCTCTGTAGAGACTAGACTGGCCTCAAACTAACAGCAACTTTTATGCCTTTCGAGTGCTAGGATTAAACAGCGCACTATCCTCCTGTCTGAGAAATATTTTATTGTTAGTAATATTCAAAGTTAAGGAAAAGTCTAAAATCCATTTATGTTTACAGAGCTCAGCGAACTGTGAATGGTCCTTTTGCTCCAGGGCTGGAAATCACTTCCAAGCTGTTTATAGTGTCACATGATGCAAAGTTGCTCTTCAGTGCCGGACACTGGGATAATAGTATCCAAGTAACATCACTTACCAAAGGCAAAATTGTCTCACATAACATCCGACATATAGGTAAGAATTAACTTTTCCACAAAACTTGTTCTTCGGGGTTTTTTAGTTTTAATTATTCAAGTTTTCTTTTGTGTGTATTGAGTGTTTTGCCTGCATGTATGTCTATGTGAAGTGTCAGATCCCCTGGAACTAGAGTTACAGATAGCTGTGAGCTGCCATATAGGTGCTGGGAGTTGTACCTGGGTCCTCTGGAAGAGCAGTCAGTGCTCCAACCCCTGTTTTTTTTTTCAACTGTATAAAAGTGGTACATGCTCCTGATAGCTTATTATATTGGGGGTACATTCAAACATCATATAAATTAAATATATTTTCATATTGCACTAGAAGGTATTAAATCAAGTTTTATTTAGATGTTAAACAATGATTTTGTTGCCACATAATAAAAATTTGTCATCATTCCATAAAGACATTATTAACAGTAAAGTATGAGTTAATTGTTGAATATATATTAACATCTTATTATTTCAGGCGTCAGTATAAGAATAAAAGCTTTTTTCTCAAAAAACTTGTTAAATGAGGGTAATGGAATCTGTTGCTCTCTACTGCTGATTTTTCTTTTAATTTTGTTAAATAGCATTTTTTTCTTTTATCTTACATTCCGACCACAGTTTTCCCTCCCTCTTCTCCTCCTAACCTCCCCCCCACACACACACACATACCCTTTGTCTCCATTCAGAAAGGGGCAGGCCTCTCATGAGCTTGAACAAAGCATGGCACATCAAGTTGAGGCAGGACCAAGCTCCTTCCTTTGTCTCAAGGTTGAGTGAAGCAGTACAACATGGGGATGGATGCTAAGAGCCTTACAAACAGATCAAGCAACACAGCTACCACACACATACAGAGGGTCTATATCAGTTCCATACAGGTTCCCTAACTGTTGGTCCAGAGTCCATGGGCTCCCACGAGCTCAGGTCAGCTGTCTCTGTGAGTCTTTACCCCCTTATGTCATGAGCTCCCCCCCCCCAGCTCCTAAAATTCCTCCTCCCTTTCTTCATCAAGACTCCCAGAGCTCAGGCTAGTACTGATTGTGGATCTCTGCATCTGTTATCAGTTACTAGATAGAACTGTTACTAGTTACTAGTAATAGTTACTAGTCATCAATCTGATTTTATCTACTGGTATTCTAAGGTATCACTTTGTGTAACTGTTAAGGGACTATTCGGAAAATTGTTTTTAATTTATGAATTTGCACCATAATATATATAGTATCTTTTTATTTGTTTGTGTGTTTGTTGTATGTGTATGAGTGTTTTGTCTGCATGTTTATCTGTATACCATGTGTATGTGGTGCCTACTGAGTCTAAAGAGGTCAACAGATCCCCTGGTACTGAATCAAACTTAAATTCTCTGGAAGATAATCCCATAAATTATTAACTGCTGAGCCATCTGTCAATTTCCTGTACTGTTTTTAAGGACACATTCCATACGATAGCACTTTTTCAATGGGAAGAGAATGTGAATAGGGTGAGAGAGAGGAACACATAGCAGAATTACCTATGACTCCGTTCTCAGTTCTCTGACAGCCCACGATGCTAGATACAATGTCAGCACTTAGCACATGAACGGTCTCAATGAAGGCTCTCGGGATGACTTTGATCCTGCAGGTGTCCTCTGTTACTCTGACCTGATGGTTTTTGTTACATTTAATTATTTTTGGAGGGGTATTTTGTAGGGAGGGTCGGGGATAGCACATATATGTGCACTTGGAAGTTACATGACTGCTTGCAGGAGTCAGAACTCTCCTCCTATGTGTATCCAAAGGGACTAAGTGCAGATCACCAGTCTTGGCAGAAGGTTCCTTTTCTTGCTGAGCCATTTTGCCAGCCCTGGCTTAGTAATTATTTGAACATTAACTGAAACTGCCCTCAAAGTTCTGTTCTGTCAAAACATATCCATTTTATTTTATTTTTTCTTCAAACAGATATTGTGACTTGCTTAGCTACAGATTACTGTGGAATACACTTGATTTCTGGTTCCAAGGACACTACATGTATGATATGGCAGATAACACAACAGGTAATAATAAATAACACATGTTATGTTCTTGGAGTGGGATAACAAGTTTTTCTCTGATAGTAAATGACATTTTGAGCTCAGTGAGAGATTGTCTTAAAAATTGAGTAAGAGAAGTGATTGAAGATATCATGGGTGTCATCAGCCCCTGGTTCCATACATACATGCATGGGCAAATGCAGCCCCTGTCACACATGTCACTACACACTTTCTCATACAAAACCCTCTTTAAAATTCTGTGGTAGTCTTACTGAAAATTGTTCTTAACTGGACGTGATGTGGATGATTACAGACTCGGGGCCTGAGCTTTTTATTGTTCATTTTTGAGATTATAACTTAATTATACCATTTCTTCCTTCCTTTTCCTCCATCCAAACTTTCCCATATACTCTTTTCCACTCTCCTTCAAATTTCTTGACCTCTTTTTTCATTAATCATTATTACATCTGCATGTGTACATATATATATTCCTAAATATAACTTGTTGAGTCCGTATGACATTACTTGTATGCATTTTTTAAGAAGTAACTGTTTGACACCGGACAACCAGTTGGTTGTGATATTCCTGGGAAGGACCTCTCTCAGTTTTACTCAGTTACCTGTTATTCTTTGTGTAGGGTTGAGACTCCGTGTTTTTCCCGTCCAGTTTGGCGTTTTCATTGTTGTCACTCTATGTTCAGCCTCCTTTTGGGCAGTTGTACTGATGATACTTAATGGGTGTAGCTTGTGGTGCTACTAGGAGACACAGTCCCACAGCCAACTGTCTGATTCTGTTGCTTTTGTACTCTTTCTACCTCATCCTTTGCAATGATCACTGAGCCTTATGTGCAGGAGTTGTTTTATAGATGTTTGTGGTTTTTCTGTCACAGTCTCCTTCTGTCACAAAGAAAAATTTCCCTGATGAGGGGTGAAGACTTACTTGTGAGTATAAGGACAAATGTTTATAGATTGTTGTTAGGGATTCTGCTGGTTTAGTAAGTTAGGGATTGTAGATTCTCCTCCAGTAACCATGAAGCTAGTAACCCCAAAGCTAGTCTGGTTTGCACAACAATACTCTAAAATATGACACAAAGAAAATCCTGTCTCAAAAAAATTACAGAAAAACATAAAGAAATTTTATTTCTGTGTATTGACATTATTATAATTATTCTTATACAAAAATACAAAATACCTTTTTATTATTTGTCTCATACCCTTTTAATTTCTTTGGATAATCCCTTAATCACTTTATTTCCATTTGTGTTCTATACTATGCTATATTTACTTCTGAATGGCACAATTTTACTACTATTTTGGTACTTTTAGAAGAATGTTCATTTCTTACTTATTTTCACTACTATGAAGGAAAGTTGTGCAGTAACATGATCGATTGTTGTATGGTTATCCTTTTTTTGTTTTTTGAGACAGGATTTCTCTGTATAATCCTGGCTGTCCTGAAACTCCTTCTGTAGACCAGACCGGCCTCTAACTCACAGAGATCCACCTGCCTCTGCCTCCTAAGTACTGGGATTAAAAGTGTGCACTACCACCATCAGCGATGTATGTTTATCTTATTTTCACTAACTTTACCACATTTTTAAATTTATAATTATTAACATTCTTGTATTTTCTGACCCTAAAGTATCTATACCATCATGTGATCTAGAAATAATGGTCACTCTCCCAATTTTCCAATATATTGTTTTATTTTATTATCTTATTACATTGCAGTAGAGTTAGAACACGATAGTGAAGATCCTGATTTATGTCTGATTTTGATTGAAAATGACAGTACAGTTTTGCCACTTGATAGTGTTTGCTGTCAGTTTTTATCAGTATTGTGTTTTATATTTAGTTATTTTCTATCTTGGTAACTTTTTAATTTTAATGAAATTCCAAACTTATAGAAAAGTTGCAAAAACAATACATTTGTACCTTTGTCTTAACATTCTCAATATCTTTCCCCTTTCAGCATGTTTATTTTTCTCACTGATTTAAATGTTGGCAGTACCTCCTATTCCATTGATAAGATCTATGTATGTCTTCCAAGAGCAAAGATTTTCTTTTTAAATTTTTATTATGGTTATTTATTTACGTGTATGGGGGTAATGCATACATGCCATGGTGCATATGTGAAGGTCAAAATACAACTTTTGTGGATCAGTTCTCTTCTTCCACCATGGGAGGTTCTGGGGACCAAACTTTGGATATCATGCTTGCTAGCAAATACCTTTACATACAGGTCCATCTTTTTTATTTTAATTTATTTATTTATTAAAGATTTCTGTCTCCTCCCCGCCACCGCCTCCCATTTCCCTTCCCCTCCCCCAATCGACTCCCCCTCCCTCGTCATCCCAAAGAGCAATCAGGGTTCCCTGCCCTGTGGGA
>NC_022030.1:48398332-48412699 GCF_000317375.1 Microtus ochrogaster | reverse complement strand
CATGTTGTTTAAGGGACTCTATTGCTTTCATAAAGTTAAATTTTTCCACTTCTTCTGTGTTAGGGTGTTCAAGTCCTTCTGTTGTAAGATCATTGGGTTCTGGTGTTTTCATGTTGTTTTTCAGATTATTGGGTGAATTTTTGCCTTGGAGCCTGCCCATCTCCTCCTATCGATGCTATCTAATGGGTCTTTTAACACCGCATCAGGTTTCCCTGCTGGCCGGGAGCTCCTCTTACAAAGTGCCCTAGCTTTGTTTCCTGGCTCCTGCCGGGGGTCCAAGATCCCTCTCACCACTCAGAAGGGTCTTCAGGAACAGGACCCGGCTCCTCGTTCACCAGGGACCTCGCCAACAAAAGGGCTATTACTCTGCAGGCCAGCCACCAAAACAGAGAAACTCCCACTGCCCTCTGCCCTGAGCTCCCGACCCAGCGCCCAAACAGGCTAAACTGGGTGATCCCGCAGCCCCACGGAAGGAGGCCCCTGGGCTCAAGCTGGGATGGGTCAGGGAGAGAGAGGTCACCGCAGAGGAGGAGCAGCCCCAGCAGAGGGTACCTGCCCTAGCAGACTAACCAGGGGTCGAGGGGGTCGGGGAATACCCCTGCTCCATTTCCTGTGCCCCACCGTGGGCCCAAAACACTCTCCCCACTCAGGATGGTCTTCAGGGACAGGACCAGGCTCCCCATTCGCCCGTGGACCTCGCCAATAAAAGGTCTGCCACTCTGCAGGCCAGGCCCCAAAAAACCTACTTGATTTAGTAGTAGTGGGGCGATCTGCTCTCACTGTGGGCTTCACTGTTTCATGCTTGGACTATCCTGCATCCGCCGCTGGGGCCTGCGTGCGGGGTCTCTGCGGCCGGGTCTTAGCCGCCTGGGGCCTGCACGCCGGGTCTCCCCAGGTCCATCATGATAAAAAGTCAATCTTACCACCATAGTGCAGTTGCTAAAATGAGAATGTTTAACATTTGTACAGTGCCCGTTATCTGATCTCATTTTCTGAGTATTAACAACAGTGTCCTCTATAATTCCTTTTAGAGTTTCCTTTTTTTTTCTAAATGAGTAAATCAAGAAATTTCTTAGATTTGAACTGCTTTGACTCAAATATAGCAAATTAACATTATTCATTTTCATTGCTACCACATTTTGCTGTGTATTTTACTTGCTAATACTATAATTTTTTTCTCTTTTTTAAAAATAAGGCCTCACTTTTTTCTGTATTCTTAAGTAAAAGATCAATTTTTGTTTTGTCATTATGATGTGTAGTATTTGGATATGCAACCTTTATTGGATGAATTTAATAAGTGTTTCTTCTTTCACTTGAATTGTTAAGTTTTCTGTTACTTTAATTACTTGGTACAAGAATGATGTGTTTTGTAAATATTAAGTGAAATATATAGGATAAATTACATGTATCCCAAAGAGTAGAGTTTACAGGTATATTTATGTGTAATATAAAAACAGAGGGTCTAGACAGACTTATCTAGAATAAATAAGAATAAAACAATATGACACACAACTGATATTTCTTCGAATATAAAGTAAATGTAAATAAGGCAGGTTTAATGACAAAGGCATTATAGAGAAATTTTCTTGAACAGTTTCAGCCTGTGTGGAAGCTGAGGCAGATGCATCACAAAGTTAAGGCTTGCCTGGCTACAAAGTGATAGTTTAAAGTCACGACACTCGGGTTTCAAAAATTATTTTTTAAAACACTGGGAACATGTCTGAGTGGTAGAACATCCGCATAGCATGCATGAAGTCCTAATAAGTGTTTAAAGCATCATTGGTGATGGTGCACAATTGGATTTCTAGGAAGAGGATTGTTGGTACTTATTGCCAGCCAGGTTATGCGAAAAACAGCTCCAGATTTGTTGCTTTCCATGTCTCAAGGGAGTAAGGCCAAGAACAACAGAGCAGGGTACTGTGTATAGACAGTTAAGAAAAAGAATGATTGCTATAGAAATTAAAGACAGGAGCTAAAGATATGGCTCTGAAATTAATGCTGCTGCTTTTCCAGAGGACCCAATTTTGATTCCCAGCACGCATTTCAGACTGCTCACAACTGCCTGTGACTCTAGCTCTGGGGGATCTAATGCCATCTCTAACCTCTACAGGCATTCACACAAGAGGCATACATTCACACAGACACATACATATGAATTAAAGGCAATCAGAATAAATATAATTGATGTCCCTAAAGTACAGGCTCCAGGACAGTGGTTCTCAACCTACCTAATTCTAAAACCCTTTAATACAGTTCCTCTTGTTGTGATCACCAACTCTAAAATTATTGCTACTTCATAACTAACTTTGCTACAGTTGTGAATTGGAATGTAAATATCTGATATGTGACCCCCCCCCCCCGAGGAGTTGCAACCCGCAGATTGAGAACTACTGCTCTAGTAAGTATTCATTTATATAATGTTAGTTTAAATTAAGGAAGAATTCATTTGTAGGTTAAAAGAGTAAATAACTTGGGAAAACTAATATAAGAAGTCATCATTAATACTTTCTGTGTAAGGTTTGGACTGAGTATTACTGTGAGTGACTCAGTGGTTCTAACTACCTGTCTTACTACTTTGTTAAGAGAATGTTTGAATATAGTATAAACTTTGCTACAAAACACAAAAACAAGAGGCTTGTGAGTGGAGAGAAAAAACAACAAGACACCATTTCACGTTTGCTTTTCTTTTTTAATTTTAGGGAGGCACTGCTGTGGGCTTAGCATCTAAACCTTTTCAGATTCTTTATGGACACACTGATGAGATATTGAGTGTGGGCATCAGCACTGAACTTGACATGGCAGTATCAGGGTCAAGGGTAAGATTTCACCTTTAAGAAATAATACTTTTTCTATAAATTGTGTAACAATGTTTATATTTGAAAAGTTTTATGGAAATAGAATATTTTTAATATTTATTTTGAGCATTGTTAACGTAGAGTAATACAGAGAGAATAAACTTAAAAGAGGCTATGTTGTATTTGGGGATCTTATTGGCTTTACTAGTTCAGGAAGATGACACTCTATAAGATGATATGCTACTTAAAATTCTAAGATTAGGGTTTTACCTAAAGCATATAACTCATCAATGAGGTAATTATTTCCTAAGATTAGGGTTTTACCTAAAGCATATAGCTCATCTATGGGGTAACTATTTCCTCAGTGTCTTTCCCACATTATTTTCTCAGTGTCTTTCCCACATCTCTTTATTCAGCTACTTTGCCTTCTCCTTTTGTTGTTTTGTGTTTTTCATTCTCTGGAATCTTCTGTGTGTAGGATGGTACTGTGATTATACATACCATTCAGAAAGGTCAATACATGAGGACTTTACGGCCACCTTGTGAGAGTTCCCTGTTCCTGACCATTCCCAGTTTGGCTGTCTCTTGGGAAGGACACATTGTCATCTATTCCAGCTTGGAGGAGAAGCCCACTCTCAAGGTATTTGCTTCTGTGCAGCAGGTGTAGACCATCACTAATGTTTTCTCCCCTCACTGCAAGGGCAGCTTTTCTATGGTTCAGTTGTTCTTTCTCATTGTTAGATAGACTTCTACCACATTATTGTCCTGATATTTATATTTTACTTCAGATATTTCTTTTGGCCTAATATTATACAAGGTTTCGAATGTAATTCCTTTTTTTTTTAAGATCTACTTATTCTGTATTCAGTGTTCTGTCTTCATGTCTGTCTGTCTACATGCCAGAAGAGGGTACGAGATCTCATTATAGATGGTTGTGAGCCACCATGTGGTTGTTGGAAATTGAACTCAGGACCTCTGGAAGAGCAGTCAGTGCTCTTAACCTCTGAGCCGTCTCTCCAGCCCCCTCAAACGTAATTTCTTTTAGCTAAGGATGTAACTTGGTTGGTAGACTGTTTGTCTTGCAAGCATTGGAACCCTAGATTAACTACCTAACCCCACATACACAAAAAGCAATTAAAAAAAAAGACAGAGTTTCTTTGTATCGCACTGGCTGTCCTGAAACTCACTCTCTAGACCAGACTAGCCTCAAACTAAGAGATCCACCTGCCTCTGCTTCCTGAGTGCTGGGATTAAAGATGTGTGCCACCAGTGCCAGTGGTAGTATTAGGTATATCATGAACTTCAAGTAGCAGTGATAGCCAACATTTCTTTTGCAGGTAGGACAGTGTAGAAATAAACTGGATCTCCATATATTTATTTCCTTCTAATAGTAAAGCTTTAAATATAAGGAACATATTTTTTAGGAATGTGAAATACTTTTGAACTGGAATATTTTAACTCTTTGATTTAACTCATAGTTGTTTCCATGGCAATAATGATTTAAAGTCAATCTGATAATTTTCTGTATACTTTTTCTTTGAATACAGTCATGTTTTTATTCCAGAAATCTGATTTGTTATATTTTAATTGACAATATGAAAACTCAACTTTTATGCAAGTTCCCTAAACTTTCCTGTTTCTTTATAGGATAAGAACATGTTACATGTGTTTTCTGTAAATGGAAAGCATCTGGGGTCTCAAGTCCTGAATGAGCAAATATCAGACATGTGCATAATTGGGGAGCACGTAATCACTGGCAGCATACAAGGGCTCCTGTCTATAAGAGAGCTTCACAGGTAAGTGAATTAAATTAAAATGTTCAAACTGTCTGAAGAAGAGGTAGCAACTTACAGTTCAGAGGTTCAGTAGGGAGCATGGTGGCTGCAGGCGGATGTGCTGGAGAAGTAGCTGAGAGTCCTACATCTTGTAGGCAACAGGAAGTCAACTGAGACACTGGGTGGTTCCCGAGCATAGGAAACCTCAAAGCCCACCCCACAGTGACACACACTCCTCCAATGAGGTCATACCCACTTCAGCAGTGCCACACCTCCTAATAGTGCCATGCCCTTATGGGGGTCAGTTACATTGAAATCACCACAGGGACCTTGTCTCCTAGAAGATAGGAGGTGAGAGCAGACACCTGAGGTTGTCCTCCGAGCTTCACATGTGTGCCAGCCTGCACACATCTGCATCGAGTGTTCTGAGTATGCTGGGATATACTTACAATAGCAGCGTCTGGGACTCAGTCCCTTTTCCAATGATAGCTTTGCTTTTTTCTCTCTCTCTCATCCTTATTTTAAGAGTCTTCTAACAAGAAGATTTGCAAATTAGAAAAACCAATGGACTCCTTTAGCTTTAATTACACACACACACACACACGCACACGCACACGCATATATAAATATACCTAAGTCATTGGGTTCTCCACTTTCTAATCTTTAAATAACCGAAGGCATTTATTGTAATGGAATATTAGACAAAGCAAAAAAGACCTGTTTTATTAACCTCAAATATCACACACATGTACTTTCTTTGGGACTTTTTATTCACCTTTTATTTACAGATAAAAGCATTTAATGAAAGAACTTAAATTCTTGGTATTGTGGTGTTTATAATAATTGACCTTGAAGGGTTTAAGACTCTTTAGAAGTTGCCAGTTAAGGTAGCACGTTCAGGAGGACTGAGAGTTCAAAGTCATCCTAGCCTGCATAGCAAGACCCTACCTCAGACAACAACAAAAAGAGAAGTTGTGTTTGCAGAAGAGTTTAAGAATTTCTAGGATCTGAATAATCAGAAGAGTATTGTTTAAGAATTAATAGGATTTGAAATGAAGATGAACTTAGGGAAATTATGAGAAAATGAACTACAGTTGGGGATGTGATACATCTGTAAAGTTGAAGTGCAGAGGTAGATGACGAAGTTGCCTTCCTGTATAACCTTCTGTGCATCCATCCTCTGTGCATGTAACTATATCTGTTTTTATCTCTTTTAGTTTGAATCTCAGCATCACTCCGTTAGCCATGCGATTACCTATCTACTGTGTTTCCGTAACCAAAGAATGCAGCCACATTCTTGTAGGCTTAGAAGATGGCAAATTGATTGTAGTAGGTGTTGGCAAGCCAGCCGAGGTAAAATTCAGCATCGTGGATTCTCCCTTACTATTGTGGGTTCCTTACTATTGTGGGTTTCTTCGGCCCTTCATTCTAGCTGATTCAGAAGTCTCCATTATGAATAAACTGAAACAAATTTGATGTTTCAGAAAGAGCCAAAGTATAAAGTTGTTAAGTGGTAGTGTTTATCCTATGATAAAATTAAAAGCATGCTCATGGATTGGTCTTTGTATCACTGTGTGAATGAGAAAAATATTTTACTCCAAATCAAGACTCAAGAGGACTATACAGATTGGAGGCATAAGTTCCTATAAAAATAAAATATAGGTTCCAACAGTAAAACTAATTTGATTTCATAATTACAAAGCATGAGTTATTTATTATATAAAGGCATTGTTTTTTAATTTGGAACTACAAATATCTTATATCCATATCCTTATTCACAGTGAGTTTACTGTAACAAAAAATTTACTTGCCTAATAGTCTTTCATGGATCTGACATTTGTTCCTCAGAAAACGTAATGACTCCACACCAGGTAACTTAATGATTCCCCCAGAAAACTTATTATATAGAATTAAACTAGTCATTGCATTTTTTGTGACACTCTTAGCTTTTCCTGAGAAATGTAATATTGTATCTACAGGTGTTTCTTCAAGAGAAGATATTAAGTTAGTGGTAGTACATACCTATAATCCCAGTGCTTGGGAGACAGAGGCAGGAGAATACCACAATTTAGGGACCAGCCTGGTGTACATAGTAAATTCTAGGCAAACTAGAGCTATATACCAAGATCTGCTGTCAAAACAACCACAGAAAAAGGCTAGAAAGACGTCACAGCAGGCCAGAACTTTTGTAACTCTGCAGCTGGGGCTCAGTTCCAAGCACTCACACAGCAGAACCTCACGACCGTCTGTCATTCCAGGTCTAAGAAAACTCACACCCCTTCTTACCTTCACAGGCACCAGGCACATGTAGGCCAAACGCTCATTTGCATAAAATAACTAAATATGTAAAAAGAGAGTTAAAAACATTTTAAACATGTTTCCATTTAACATTGAGGTTCTTGATAGTTTCCTGAATTGCTTCCATCTTTCCCCTGTTAGTGTGATGATTACGTAGAACTCTGAGTACACACCTGTAATCCTTGCTAGTTGGGAGGCTAAGGTAAAAGAATCATAAGCAAAGATCTGCCTGCCTACTGGGTGAGTTCAGGGTCAGACCAAGCAACTAGTGAGACTTTGTCTAAAAAAGGGATATAGCTCCATGCTCTAGAGTATTTGCCTAACAAGAGGAGGCCTTGAGTTCAGTCTCTTGTACTGCAGTTATTAATCAAGAATCTTTTAAAATGTTAGCAATTTTGCTAACAAAACCTGTTCTACAAATTCAGTGTCACATATATTGATTTTATGTATCTTCATTTTTCTTAACATCTATTCATTTCTCTGGATTACCTTAAACAGATGCGTTCGGGTCAGCTTTCTCGAAAATTGTGGGGATCTAGCAAGCGACTCAGCCAGATTTCAGCTGGAGAAACTGAATATAATACTCAAGATTTCAAATGATTGTTATTCCCACCTCCTGTGATGGAAAACCAAACTGCAGTTATTGCTTTGTCCCTTTAGCTGCGCTCTACTCGCGGGAAGTCTTCAAGGATTTTATCTTTAAAACGTTTAAAGATTACGGCGGTTTGATATTTGTGAAGATGTAGGTTGAGTTGTGGAGGCTGAGGCAGGTGGATCAAGTTCAAGGTCAGCCTGGGCTACATAGCAAGACCTTGCCACAAAAATTAAGTAAATAAATAAAGTTGTAGGTTCTATTAAATCAATTTTAAAAGTTTCATCAGCAATGAGTCTAGTTTTGTTAACCAGTACTAAAGTTGAATTGAGAAAATATATTTGATTCAATTTGGTAATCCATTCCTAAATCATTAAATCCAATTTTTAAAAAACAAACTTCTAATATTATATACTTAGATTGAATTCCCTTAATCTAAGTAGCAAAATTTAAGACATTTCTGATAAAGTAGCAGAGATGATGGAGAGTTGACAGATGTGGCTTTTCATGTATTCTTCAGATAATCATTTTTCTTTTTACTCACCATTTCATTAAAAGCATAACCTTTTAGGCATTTGTTGTACAATTGAGTTTTCAAAAATTGCAGGCCTGTATAATTGGATTAAATACAAATACTGAAATAAACATTGGTTTATTTCCCTACCTTTAATATATTAGTAATAAAAATTTACTAAATTGCATTATTATTCTTAAGTAACAAAAGTTGAATAGGAAAAAGAAAAACTAGAGATAATTTTGACGAATGTACTTCATTAACAGTATATTCAAACAAAAATGCTGACTGTGGCCCTGGTCAACTGGTCCTTTAGTAACATTTGCAGCACAATTTACATGTGTGAAATTCAAAATTTTGTGAATTTGTCTTTATTAAGCAAAAACTGTACTCTCTTTGTGGTTAATCCTTTCTATCCTGATGATCATGAGTTGTCAGTGATGTTCTAAGAGGTCGTAAAAGATGGAGTAACACTGCATAATTCAGAGTAGCCATTTAGATAAAGTAAAATCTTTTATTGCATGTTATATACAACTGTTTGGATGATAGCTATTTTGTTACAGCTTGTTAAATATTACATTATATCTAATTTTTTAAGTAAAAATGTTGATTGATTTAATTTGGAATTCAAAGTAATTGTTATTTATTTTTTTGTAAAATTGACTTTTGAGTTATTAGGGTAGAGAAGTTTTACAACTACAAGTATTGGCAATCTGAGACTCCACAGGCTTTGGGAAGATTGGTGAATCTCTGAAGTTGTACGGAAATTTATATATTGAGCCTATTTTCAGGAAAGAATTATTGCATGATTTTCTTAAAATGATTTATGGGCAACAACAGATGATTTTACAATGGTAGCCTTTCAAAATTATATTCTCTTTTATTCTGCTGACCATACATTTCCATATACCTGATTGTCTTTTCAGTTGAATCCTGAAGAAATTTTGATTTTTCATTTTCCCTCTCCTATTGACCACAGTACCCTATGGTCTTTTCTTTATAATCCCATAAATAAGTTTTTAAAAATATAGGTGTAAAAGACTATGTTTAGGAAAATTTTACAATATTTTGATTTGTTGTTGGTCAGGATTAGTAAAACACTGTAAAATCACTGTTTAATAAGTTAAAATTGTCTGATTAGGGAAAAAATAGCTTCAAATGGCACTGATATCAACTGGTAGAAAAGTAGAATTTGTGTAAATGTGATGATTTCCTTTTTGAAAGACTTCAGGAATTTGTTGGAAGTGTCAGGAGTCAATAGAGATGATTATGGTACATGAAACATTTCTTCTTTTCATTTCTGCTCCTCCAGTTTCCACATACTGGACCATCTATTCATAGAAATTATAAGGGAGTTCATGTCAGAACCAACATGATTCGGTGATTTTTTTCTTATTGTTGGGCTTATTTTTTATTTATATATTTTATTTTTGGTTTTTTGTTTTGTTTCGTTTTCTTCAAGACAGGGTTTCTCTGTTTAGTTTTGACTGTCCTGGAACTCATTCTGTAGATCAGATTGGCCTTAAACTCAAAAAGACCCACCTGCCTCTGTTGCCTCCCAAATACTGGGATTAAAGGCGTGTGCCACCACTGCCAGGCAATGATTGGTTATCAGTCCGTAGTAGAATGCTTGCCTATATTGTTCAAGATCCTGGGTTTACTCCCTAGCATGTATGAAAGAGACAGAAGAAACAAAGACAGGTACTAACTGAGTCCAAATCAAGACTTGGTAAGGGTTTCTTTTGGCAGTTTATCCACACATGCTGCTCTTTCATGGCTCATAAACAAGAAGCTGTGCTCAGTTTTATATAGGTCTGACCCGTGTACAATCAATGTTAGATGTTAAAGGAAAATTGTTCCTTTTAATTATTTTGAGGTTTAGAAAATGCTAGCTCTATTCTTGAATAATGAACTTTTTGTTTTGTTGTCATTGTTTGTTTGTATTTCAAGACAGGGTTTCTCTGTATCGCCCTGAAACTCACTGTGTAGACCAGGCTGTATTTGAACTCAGAGATCTGCCTGATTCTTCCTCTTGATTAAAGGTGTGACTGCCACCACCCAGCCAAGAATGAGCTTTTGTATTAATTAAAATAAGCAAATCTAGTGGAGCTGTTACCTGAGTTAATATATTCGTCACGTAAACAGTAGAGCCATGAAATTAAAAGTCACTAGATAATATCACTAGTAAGATGCACTTTTACAGTGGAGTGTAGCTGTTATCCATAGAAACTTTCATAATGTATATTGGAAGAAATTATTAGAATGGATTGATAGCTGGATATTTTAGTTAATGAGTATAAAATCTCATCTTGGCTGCTGTTGGTGTCAGTTCATCGTTTCAGGACTTTTCATCTACTTTTGTTTCTTGATAGTAATAATGATGAATATTAAAATCTCAGGTAATAAGAGATTTATGCTAAGATAATGTTCTTTCTTTTGGAAAGTGAGGTCAGAAGTTGTTTTGCTGTTGTTGGTGGTGGCAGTGTGTGCATATTTATACAATTTGCTGTATGTACTTAGAGAATAAAACACTGTAATATATAACTCCCCCCCAGTCAGTATTCTGTTATTGTAAAATTGAAGAAAAAGAACAAATCAGAACATGAAAGTCAAGGAACTGCAAAAATAAAGATTAGCATTAACTTTCTAGCCAGTGTTGCCTGTGAAAGAAGTTTCTGTTAATTTCCCTTAGTCACAGTACATCCTCGTGTGTGAGGAGAAGTTTCTCTTTTTCCTTGTGATACACACGGCACTGTTCTTCACAGCGCTGACACTGGAGTGCTACATACTACTAAAGAGTAAGTGTGCCCACAAAATTAGAATTTAGACTTGAGGATTGACTCGTAGTCATAGCTTCATTGTATTTCTTTTCAAATATCCTAAGAAAGTGAAACTGAGTGCCAGTTTTTGCTTAGTGTTGATAGAGGCATGGCATTTACCTGTAAATATAACATTATTCTTACTAAAGATATCTCTAAGGAAAGCTTTAATTGAATTTTGAGCTGTCAATTCTTTTTAAAATACGTTTATAAAGTAAGTAGCGTCATCTTTGCCTCCTTTTTCAATAAAAACATGAGACTTTTACTGTATTGGATATGAACAAGGTATTAAATGTGTAATACCTATATCTGGGATGTGTGTGTGAAGGTGTTCTCACATTGCTAAACCTATTTTCTTAACCCTATCTTTACACTTTTTGAGTGATATGTACATTTTTTATCTAGACCCAAACCCTGATGTAAGTGTTCTGTCTCTAACAGAAACTTCTTTTCCCACTGGCAGCAAATACTCTTTCTTAGTACTTTTTCCTAATTTGTGTGCATGTCATATATGTAGCATTTTGTTTGTTTTAGATGATCCCATATAAACATGGTTCTGAAAATTTTCCTCAAAGTGCCTTTTCTGATGACATTAGGCAACAATACAATGCTATCAGGCTTTAATATTACTTATTACTTACATAATTTAAATACAGCATTTTCTGTGCCACTGATTATTCCAACACCAGGCCGTGTCTTTGTTTCATATGGACAGAACCACTCTATTTCCTTTTCATTATTGAAAAGTTCGTTAATTTTATCATGAGCTCTTAGACTTTCATATTTAAAATCACAATTTACATTTACCTCCAATAATATTGTCTGCTTGCTATTAATATTTCCTAACTCAATATTTTCCACACCAATATTTCGACAAAAAGTGTAAAATTTTTTTTCCCAGTATTCGGGAGTGAACTCAGGGCCTCACGCATGTTAGGCAAGATAAAAAGCATTAGTAGTCAGTGCTAAAAGAAAGAATCAGATGTCTTATAGCATTGAAGTTATAATGAATAGAGTTCTCCCACTATGAAAGCATTGAGTAAATCCTCCTAAATACTCTTGGTGATGTTTGCAGGTATGCCTCTGTATGAAATATTCTTTAATATTTTCATAGGTTTTAGAAGTTAGAACTAATAGAGCATAAACATCTGAGAGCTTTAGGCTAGGGATGTATCTTAGTGATGGAACATTTCATATGAAGTCCTGGGTTTGGCATGGGTTCTTTACTCCAACACTGAGGCAGTGTAGAGCCTCACACAAAGAGCTCTCCCACTGACCTCAGCACGTCAGCTCACAGAGTGGCTCCGAGTTCGAGGGAGCAGAGCAGACCTACCTGTAGGATTCATCAGTAGGCTAGGCCTCAGTAATACGTGGGACTTTCACAGGTTCAATCAATCCCAGCTCTCAAAAATTATAAATAGATGTATGTACATATAATGTATATAAATGAATTTGTGCCTAAATTGTAGATACATTTTTATCTCTTGAAAATCATGTGACCATCATAAATATAGGATTTACATCTCTGCTTTTTGGTTATATGAAAATTATGTGGTTTTATTTATTATAAAAACCTTATATAAACATAGCCACATTATCAACTTAAGTTTTTTTGGCAATAGTTATTCATTAGACACATTTTTTAGACTAGTACCTTTACTGAAACAACACAGAAGTGGTTTTTAAACACATTGCAAGGTTTGGACACATGAAGATAATTCTTTTAGTGTCAAAAAGACACAAATTCAGAGGCATATATCTTTCCCTAATGCACAGAGCAAGTTGAAAGTCACTGATTCGATATTCTTTTGTCTATGAAACAGTTTTCTTGTTAACCTTGAAAATACATATCTTGCATAAATTAACATAAGAATAGCCAGATTTCATCATTTGAAAAATTAGGCAAAGTGGTACATACACATGGTTCCAATTACTTGGATGAGATGGAAGGATCACCTGAGCTGGGAAGTTCAAGATCAGCCCGGACAATGTAGAAAGCCTTCATTTTAAAAGAAAGCAAATAATTTAATTAATGTTACAAAGGTGACTGTTAAAGAAGTGTTGCTGCTGTGTATTTCCTTTTATAGTGAGTTTTTTTAGTAATTTATACTTATTCATAATTATAATAGTTACAAAGTGTTTCACTGCTTTATAGTGCTATTGTAAATGAGCAATCTAACATGAGACTAAGGACAGTTAGGATTTAGATGAGACTGAGAAGTTTTACTGATTAAAGTACGAACTATTTTTAAAAGAAGTCTTACAGAGCAGTGGTGGTGCACACCTTTAATCCCAGCACTCGGGAAGCAGAGGTAGGTGTTCTCTGTAAGTCTTTACTTTATTTAAGATTATTTAAGTAATATATTCTGTTGACATATTAAAATTACATGCTTTCTTATAGTGTAGTCAAATTGAGAATTATGCTTTTAATGTCCCTTTTTTTCTCTTCCTTTTTTTTTGTGTTTGTTTTTTGTTTGGGGGACAGATTCTGACTGTTGTAGTCTTGGCAGGCCTGGATGTATCCTTGTCAACGAAGTTGGTCACAAACTCAGAGATCCATCTACCTCTGCCTCTCAAGTGCTGAGATTTTCAAGAATATACATAATTATTTTGCTCAACAGAAATAATTCTGTCAGGGAGATAACAGTAGTTAAATTTAATTGAAAATAAATTTGTATTATATTGGAATTAAAGAAAAAAGATTTTGGAAGTTTAAATGTTTTGTTAGGTAATCCCTAATGACTTTCATATAGTTTTACACTCATTCCAAGATTATGGTATATTACAGTAGCTCTATATTTTTTTCAAGACAGGGTTTCTCTGTCCTAGAACTCACTTTGTAGACCAGCCTGGCCTTGAACTCAAAGAGATCCACCTGCCTCTGCCCCCCAAGTACTGTAACTAAAAGGATGAGCCACCACCAGCACCTTACAACGACTCTTACTGCTGAAGACCTTTTACATTTTGAACATTTCTTTTTCCTATTCTGCCTTTTACTTCTCAAAGACTGTGCTTCATAGATACTACCAAAAGCATTTTATATGTAGTTGCTGTTACTTATAGTCAAATTTACATAAGAAAACTTTCTAGGAAGCCATGTGACTTTCTGCTAAATTCTTTTACAGGATAAACTTACCTTTCTCTATCAGATTGCTTTTGTACAGTTGGAGACAAAAAAAATAGCAAAAAGTAATCAGATCTCTAGATAGCCATTCTCTATCAAATTCATTGTTAAATTAAGACAAAATTTAAAAACATATTTGATTAATTTGACGGTTTTTCTGGGACAGATTAATTAGAAGCATTTCTGCTTTAACAGGATGACAGTCTTTTGAATACATGAATATACACTAACTAGTTCAGAAGGCTTAGCTGAACATCCAAAATGACTTGTTTAAAAACAAGTTTTTATACTTCTTACCTGAGTATGGTAGTGCACCTCTAATCCTGACATAGGCTACAGCAGGAGGATTGCTTCAAGTTTGTGAGCTACCCTGACTATAGAATGAAACCTCCCCCCACTCTCTCTCTGTGTGTGTGTGTGTGTGTGTGTGTGTGTGTGTGTGTGTGTGTG
>NC_022030.1:48390222-48398232 GCF_000317375.1 Microtus ochrogaster | reverse complement strand
TGTGTGTGTGTGTGTGTGTGTGTGTGTGTGTGTGTGTGTGTGTGTGTGTGTCTGTCTGTCTGTCTGTCTGTCTGTCTGTCTGTCTGTCTGTCCACCACAACCACCGTGGAAATTGTGCTGCTGGGTACTATTTAAAGAGTCGTGTATTTATCTTAAAATGTCCCTTTTCATTTGTTCACTGGAACTGATTAAATGAACAAAAGGAATAGTAATAAGCTTCTTTTTATGTTGGATTATTGACTTGCAAACTGCCACTCATTGGGTACTTATATGCAAAAAGGGTGGTTCAAAGTTGAGTGAGTTTTAGACTTTTTAAGGATGTAAATAACTTTAATTAGCATTCTGATAACCAAATCACTGGTACAATTCATTCTGCTTTCATCCTTCTGAATCTATATACAAGATGTATTTTATTTTGTCATATATTTTTAAGAACTTCAATGAATGTATATCAGTTAATGTTTGATTTGTTTCTGTATAGTATGATCAAAAATAGTTGAAAATTTTGCACTTGGTTAATCCCTTGGAAATTTACATTCTGATATTTTTTAAGGATGTACATTTATTTTGTACATAATAAACTAGCTTTGTATATGACAATGGTTTGAATCTAATAAAAAAATGACATTGTAATGGTAAAAACAAAACAGCACCATTCCCTGAGGGACAGCGGGCCAGGGCCACAAGAGGTGGTTGTCAGTCCCACGAAGAGCCACATCGGGTGAGATACAGACAGATAGGCACGCGATGCAGAGTGAGATTGGATATTCATTTGGTGGGTTGTGGAAGGGAAGGGGAGAGGGGCGGAGAAGAGGATGAGGAGAGAAAAGGGAGGAGATGAGTGGAGAAGTTACAGAGAGAGGGGAAAAAGAGAGCTCACAGACGAAGTGAAAGGAAGATCCACTTGCCTAGATGGATCATGGATGGGGGAGAGAGTGGGCAGGGCTTGTCTCTTAAAGGGATAGGACAGACCATTGCAGACATTACTTTCGTCATTTGACTTGTAATTCTTAGTTTATGGAGTTTGACTAGAATGTGTTGTTCTACTCAATTCTTTGAGTAGACAAAGAATTGGATGCAGTAGCTAGTAAACAGAAAACCAAGAAGTATTTGTTTCTTATATGAGAGTCCCCTATGATCTGCACAAGTGAGTATTGGTGTTATTTCATCAGGCTTTATTTATAAAGTTTTCTCAATAAGCAATCACCTTTAGTTTTCATGTTTTGTTAACCATAATATTTTGATTATGAAATTTAACTTTTGTTTTTATTATGCAGCATCATTTTCATTTGTATCCACCTAACTGTTAAATCCTGAACTTTAAACCTGATAGATATTCTGAAATTGAGCTTACATGCCCAGCCTTGATGCATCAGTTTTCTGCACTTGCCTCAACCTTCCTTTTTTGCTAAGGTAGTGTGAAAAACAGATGCCCCAGCTTCTTGCTGGTGTTTTGTCTTTGTATCCTGAACCACAACAGAAATGAACTTTGGTACCATGAGCTGGTCACAGTACTCCATTTTAGTGAACATTCTTCACAAGAACTAGAAACTTTCTGCATGAATTCCTCAAGATTTCTAAATCAGTGCACAGTCAAAGCCAGGCTAGGGACAAGATTAGTCAAAACTGTCTTTTGTTAAATCCATAAAACCATATCCAGCATCAGATAAATGTTTTCAAATTATAATAAAATTTACAATATCACATCAGTTAAAAAAAAGTCATAATTCTGTGCTTTGGGGACTATTTCTCAAAAAGATTGCAAAAAGCAACCAAGTGATACTGTTGCTATAACAATGCCCCCATCTAACTAATTTTTAAAAAGGAGCTGGAGGTCAGCAGTTAAGAACACTTGCTCTTACACAGGATTCAAATTCAGTTCTCTACATCCACATAGTGACTCAACCATCAGTAACTCCAATTCCAGGAGGTCCAATACCCTCTTCCAAGCATGCACATGCACTCGTTCACATAAAATGATAGAATACACTCTTTTTTTTTTTTTATTAAAAAATGGTCTCTTGCCAGGCGGTGGTGACGGATGCCTTTAATCCCAACACTAGGGATGCAGAGACAGGTGGATCTCTCTGAGTTTGAGGCCAGCCTGGAATACAGAGCAAGATCCAGGACCAGCTCCAAAGCTGCACATAGAAACCCTGTCTCGAGGGGAAAAATAAAAAATAATTTAAAATTAAAAAAAAAAAACAGCAGGGAAAGAAGAGGTAGATGTCTACTTGTCTCTGGAGTTATGTGGTGCTGGAACACACCCAGAACCGTATGATGCTAAAGTGCATCACTACTGATGGCTATTCATTTTCTAAAACACTGCCCTGCCTCTGTGAATACAGTTCAAAGGGTATTAGGCTAGGGGCTAGTTTGGGAGGGAGGGAGGAGGGAAGGAGGGGGGAGGAGAGGAAAGGAAAAAGGGAAGGAAGGGAAGGGAAGAAAAGAGAAAAACAGAAGGGCTCAGATACCTAGTAGGTGCAGGCGTGGTTTGATCCCTGACACCAGAAAGGGTGAGATCCAGTTGCCTTGGGAGATTTTTGCCTAAAATTGTTGCTATATCCCTACATTGTGCATTTCACTGTTGTTGATCCGGACCATCATTTTGATGGGAAGTCCTTTTAAATTTTATTTTTAAAAACAACCCTTAAAACATCCAGGGCAATTTACTGCAAATCAGAATTAACAGCCAGAGGTCCTACCTACCCGCTATCTACCACTGTGGCGCATGCCTTTAATTCCATCACTAGGAAGGCAGAAGCTGGAAGATCTCTGTCAGTTCGAGGGTAATCTCGTCTACATAGTTTCAAGATAGCCAGGGTTACATTGTGACACCTTGTCCCAAAGCAAAGACACTTAGTAGAAGCTTTTTTGAGAAACAAAGAGCATTTAATGGTGCTTAACTCTTAAGCTGTCAAAGTGTCCAGCTTGGGTCATTTGTCTCATTCCAATGAAGCATGACTATCCCTGAGAAGGCTTTGTGCTTTAAGCCTCCTGGTGTAGCCAGTACAGGGGTGATGCCCAGTGCGGGCGGGGCGACCCGGGCCTGGAACCCTACGCAAGCGGAAGCATGCTAGACTTTGCCATCACCATTCTGCTGGCGCGGCTGGGAATGGTGCTATACCTCTACCTGGTAACCTCCGATGGGGCCTCTGGGGTGCGCCTGCGCAGGGCAGCCCGCCTGGGAGGGGACACGAGGGAGGGAGAGTCACATGGCTCCTCCCAGGAGCGTGAACAGACCCGCCCATCCTGCACGACACCAGGAACCGTGCTCTGGTTGTCCTGGGAGGTTCCCGGGAGCCTCATTCCGTGCAACTGTCTTCTGAGGCCGCGTTGAATTATTTGGGGTGGGTTTTGCGGTATTTACGTCCTCAAACCACAGTCCCGTTGGGTACTGTATCGGTGGAAAAACTCCTTCCATCTTTCCCTAGCAGCCTGTGTCTGTCCCTGCGTCGTTGTAATGGGCGAAGCCGAGCTCGCTACGATGCTCGCTAGGGCACCCCTCACCTCCTACACCGTTTCCCAAATATTGTCCATCTGTCCTTTTCAGAGGGGAAGCTCTTAAAGTCCTGAGTTAGTGGTTAAGGAATCGTCCTTAAAACATATTAATAGGCGCCGAAATACCTGAAATCCCAGCACTGGAGAGGTGGCAGCAGGAGGATGGGAGCTTAGAACACACCCTGGACTACATCAAACCCTGTCTCAAAAAAAAAAAAAAAAAGCAAAACTATACAAAGTTTGGTGGATTTATGGAAAAGTGGAAAGGTATTTATCAGGGTATAAGAGAAGCCCCCAAAGAAGACCAACAGCCACGTATAAAATAACAAGAGCGCTTTGTTAATTCTAGTGTTGGGGTGGCACTTGAAAACCCCTAAAGAAGATCCTTATAGGACCCAGCTATGACAGGCTAAATAGAGAGGATTGGGCCTACTAGTCACAAGCTCTTTTTAAGCTCAGGGAAATTCCAGAGAGGAGGAATTAACCCGGAGTTGATTGGTGGAAGAAAGATTAATATGGGGGCTGATTGGTGGAAAGTCCTAGTGGTTAGGGACCTTCCAGAAGCAGGGTAGGGAAAGCTGTCTTAAGCCTGCAGAAGTCTGGGTGGCATCTGCTGAGCTAGCGGAGGGGCTTGTGGGTGTGTTTGCTGATGGTCACCCATAAGTTGTGGTTTTCATGACACCTGCTTGCTCAGCTCTGTTCCTTTCTAGTGAAGTGAAACTAAGGTCTGGTCTCTGTCAGGGCTCTGGTCTGTTCCCCCATACTCAACCCCCACACACAGACACACACAACTTCCAGACTTTTCAGTAATGAAGAGCCCCAAGTAGACTAATGGTGGTAGAAATGCTGAGCTAGTGAATGGATTAGACTAATACAAATACCTGGACTCGTGAATGGATTAGACTAATACAAATACCTGGACTCGTGAGAAACAGAACATTGATATGGAAAAGGTGAGAGTGTGTCCTATCAAGCTATATCCCTGTGGCTGCAGCGGATGTAAAACCAGACAGGGAAGGTAGACAGGTGTAAACGGCAGAGTCCATTTTAAGGACTTTTAGTCAATGTTCTACTGGAGGGTTTCAATAGATAAATTTAGTTTGAAGAAAAACTGGGAATGATGTCTCTAGTCCCAGTACTTGGGAAGTAGAGGCAGAAGTGGTGTGGGAAGTCCTGTTTATGTGTTGCTTTTACTGATTAAGGAATAAAGAAGCTTCTTTGACCTGTGGTAGGGCAGACTAGAGGTAGGCATAGAAAACTAAATTGAATGCTGGAAGGAGGAAAGCAGAAACAGGGAGAAGGCACGTAGCCTCCGCCAGGGACAGACACCTGTGCTCCGCCAGGGACAGACACCTGTGCTCCGCCAGGGACAGACACCTGTGCTGGAGCCTGCCAAAACTTTGCTGGTAGGCCATGACCTTGTGGTGACGCACAGATTAATAGAAATGGGTTAATTTAAGATATAAGAGTAAGCCAGAAATACTCTTAAGCTATTTGGCCAAACAGTATTGCAAATGGTATAGTTTCTGAGTAATTATTTTGAGTCTGAGCAGCTGGGAATAGCAAACCTTGCATCTCTTTTAAGAGGCCCCACTACCAAACACTTAACAGCATGCTTCTTGGTGGCAGTGACGTTGAAACTATGGAGAGTTGTGGCAATAAACATGGCTCCTGCCAGTACTTCTGCCTTGAAGCTAGACTCTCAGAAAGCTAAGGAATGGGGTAGAGCCAGTCCTCAAAGCCATGGCTTTAATCCTAGTCTTATCACTTAGCAAATTAAAGACGCATGTGGTCAAAAAAAGAGAGATATAAAGCAAAGATAAATTCAGATTAAGAAAAACCTCTAAATGGTTTACAATTAAAAATATATGTTTAAATATATATATAGGCTTGGGAGAGAAAAGAAAAAGGATGAAGTCCTTTTAAAAAGAGAGTACCTGGGTGTGATAGCACAAACCTTAAATCCCGGCACTTGGGAGACAAAGGCAGGAAGAGGTCTGTGAGTTCAAGAACAGCCTGGTCTACAGAGTGAGTTCCAGGACAGCCAGAGATACACAGAGAAACCCTGGCTTCAAAAACCAAAACTTAAAAATAAAAGAAATAGAGTCTAAAATAAAACCATATAAAGATGGAAAATACACAGAGAATCTGGATACTGTATGTTATTGTGTTGTCTTTGAATTGTTTGATGGCTGAGGAAAGAGCAACAGCTGCTAAAAGACGTTTGATTATAAATGCTGCTGGATTAACCCAACATACGTGTTTTTTAAATGGCTTGACTTCAAATTTTAAGCCATATATGTTACTTTGGAGAAGAGGTTTTGCTTTTGTTTCCATAGGAAATCAGAGCCTGTGTATTCATTCTGGGTTAAGAAAAGTCAGGTTTGATCAAGGAAAAGGGGGACCTCTGTTGGACTTTCCTCTGACACATCCAGGACTAAGCCTTACAGGATACTCCAGTCAGGACTTGACCATAATCCTAAATTTTCTTTAGGTCACTGTAAGATTATCAACACCCCCAATCAGCAGAAAGTAGCCTAGAAAACTATGCCCACATTCCCAAAAAGTGGATTATGGATGTTTGTCTTTGTTTAGAGTTTTGGTTACAAGTTGATATGAATAATGGTCAGGAAAAAAGCTAAACTAAGAAGATTATATTCAGGGTTCAGAGTTCTTGTTTTGCAAAACAAACAAACAAACAAAAAAACCGTGGGAGTGCTGTTTGTTTTTTTTTTTACAGGATACAAGTCCTGTAAAGGTTGTCACTTGTACTGGTTAAATAAAATGCTGATTGGCCAGTGGTCAGGCAGGAAGTATAGGCAGGGCAGCCAGAACAGGAGAATTCTGAAAAGAGGAAAGGCTCAGTCTGCAGTCGTCACCCAGACGCAGAGGATGCAAGATGAGACTGTTTCACTGATAAAGGTACCAAGCCACATGGCTAACACAGACTAGAACAATGGGTTAATGTAAGAATTAGTTAATTAGTTGGTCTGAGCAAATAGGCCAACCAGTTTATAATTAATGTAGGCCTCTGTGTGGTTCTTTGGAACTTAATGGGAACAGGTGGGACAGAAGCCTCTGTCAACACAGGAGAGTTTGAAGGTTTTCTTTGAGTACAGAGTCAAGATCATGTCTTAAATTTTATATACTAGAAATGATGGGGTTTCTTTAATAATAAGCAGGAAAAATGTCTTGCATTATTTCCTTTTACATAAATAAAAATCTTTAAAACAAGTAATTTTCAGATTTAAGAGTACTTTAATTTGAGAGCTGGACATGCACCTACTCAGAGAGCTCAGGTGTGAGGTCCTTGAGTTTGGAGCCATCTTGGGCAATGTAGTGAGATCCCACTTCAAAACAATCCTAACTTTATTAGGTAATTTTTATGAGAATCATTCTGACTATTGTGTTAAGACTGGGTCATAATTATGGGGCGGAGGCAAGAGTAAGTGCAGAGAGAGTAATTGGAAAGATACTATAATATTTTGATGAGAGATGGTGTTGGCTTGGACCCAGGTGTAGTAGCACATTGGTAAGGATGACAACTTTGTGAAAAGAAAGCCATTGAGACTGAATATGTGAGCCTAAGAGATGCTGGAAGAAAAACACCATTGTGGGGAAGGCTGTTAGATGGAAGAATGGATTCAACCTCAGGAAAAGTAAGGATTTTGTATAGTTTTTATTTTGGTGGGAGTTAGTGAGGTTTCATAGGGATCAGAAGGTTTGGTGTGTTTAAATAAGGTTTGGGACACCTGTTAGACAGATATCCAAGTGGAGGTGTGCAGACAGACAGCAAGTGCTCAAGTTTTGAGTTTTAAGGTAATCAACAAGACTGGAGATAGTTTTGGGACTACCAGTGTATAGATAATATTTAAAGTAGGTGATTTGCTCCAGTGTCCTGGGGGATTTAGATATAGGAGAGAAGAGGTCCAAGGTCTAAGCGCTAAATTCGCTGCGTGTAGAGGCTAAAGAGAGAAATTGGGGTAGGGGAAGAGGGGACTGCAAAGGATCCTAAGGAGTGGCAGCCAGATCAAAGAAAGGAAAATAATAATCAGTTAAGTCAAATGTGGCAAAATGTGCCAAGGAAGCACAGGTGTGAGAATTTAAAATATTGATACTCGAAGATGAGCAGTTCCATTGGGATGAAGGTCTGATGACCTGACCATAGCGGACTGGTCAGTGGAAAGATGAGTGATGACCTAACTGCAGTGTATTGAAAGTTACTTAAGTATGGATAATTCTTTAAAGATTTGTAATGTAGGGTACTGGTTGTGTAGAGGGGGAAGTGAGTAGAAGGAGTCTTTCCATGTGGGAGACATTACATCATGTTATTGTGCTAATGAGGACTATGGAGTTAGAAGGGAGAATCACCTCGTAAGAAACAGAATTGTTGAAACTGTTTTCTTGACTACAACTATGTTGCGGGAGGTCCTTCCGCTCCTCCAGCCTATAGCCGCTGAGATACCCGCCCATTGGGGCGTGGTCTCTCTCCCTTTAAAAAAGCGGCCA
>NC_022030.1:48379648-48382817 GCF_000317375.1 Microtus ochrogaster | reverse complement strand
GATCTGTAAGTTTTTTTCCCCTTTAAATAAATACTACCCTGTTAATTATAATTCCAAACTGCTGTGGCATCGTTTGTGACTTACGTCTACACAACTACTCCTACTTGAGACAGGATGAAATTAGTGCAGGTGTAGTGGGATTCGGGAATTATAATTGGGAGGTAGACAGTTCTTCCACAGTACTAGAAGGGAAGAGAGATTGTGAAAAAGTAAACTGGAGTGATAACTCAGAAGTTAACTGTTGGTTCTCATTCAGTACAGTGGCTGCACCTTACGCAAAGGCTGTCCCAATCAGCAATTGCAACTCCCCAGCCATTTGGTCTCATTGGTGCATCCAGGCAGGAATTCTGTTCCCTCAGGCACCATCTCTATCATTACCACTAAAGAAAACTTTATCTAAATCTCTAAATTTCTATAGAACTCCGGATTCAAAGGTTGAGGTGAAATCCTGCTAGCTCAGAGAAGCTGAATAGCAAATAGTTCATCTTCTCTCCTTGCTCACATCTCCTGAAAAAGGGGTGTCCTTCTGTTCAGTGCCCCCTAAAGAAACTTAGAACTTTAGTTTTGTTACACTTAGTTCTGTTAGGAATTTTTCCTAACGTGAGCTCTCTGCCGACGCAAAAATCCCAATCAAGCCAAATCACAACAAGCCAAATTTTAAAAATGTCCAGGTTTAATGGAATTCCCAGGAAGGGGTCAGGACCTTGCATGCTGGGATTTGGAGTCCAGAGCAAAGCATCTCCCAGGCCAGGGGCTGGAGGCTAAGCTCCCAACTTAACAAGTTCCTCCCTACCACTTTTGTCAGCTAGTTGCTGACTGAACCTCCTAAGTCCAGCTTAATTTTATTTAATCAAACAAATGTAACACACCTTTAAACACGGTTAAAATGATGATCCATGACAGTTAGCGGCACTTGCAGCTCTTGCAGACGATCCAAGGTAGGTTTCCAGTTCTCACAGGGAGCACAAGTTGCTTGTAACTCCAGTCCAGGATCTGATACCCAATTTTGGCTCCTGAGGGCACTGCACATACAGACAAGAAGACATACATCAATAAAAATAAATAAAATCTGAGAAGAATATAAGGAAACAGATGTAGGCAGGTAAGTGTCATTAGAAGATTCCCAATTGCCTTTTTCCCCAAAGACGTAGAAGCAGAGTTCTTGATCAGTGGTGAAGACAGGAAGCTGAAGAGAAGAGTAAAATGGTTCTCTGTTGCCCCTCCAGCGGGATCTCAGCTTCCATGTAAAGTGTAGTCACAGAAGACAGAGAGAGAGTACTAAAGGATCCACACACAGACTTTTATTGTCAATACAAATCTAACAAAATAACAAAGAACACAAGGGAGGAAAGACTTAAATTTAAAAATTTCAGTCAGTCTTTTGGCTTTTAGGCCTTAGGCAAGGCAAAACACCACAGGGAGGCTGGAGAGATGGCTCATCAGAGGAAGAGCACTGACCGCTTTTCCAGAGGTCCTGAGTTTAATCCCCAGCAACCACATGGCAGCTCACAACCATCTGTGGAATAAGATCTGGTGTCCTATTCTGGCCTTCGGGCAGAACACCATACACATAATAAATAAATCTTAAAAAAATACAAACCACAGGGACAACATGGTGAAAGAAAGCTGTTTGCTGTTTGGCAGTCAGGAAGCAGAGGGAGGAAGAGAGTCCCAACTCCAAATAATTCATTCAGCCCTTAAGAGTGGTTTCTATACCCAGTAAACCTTGAAAAACCTAATTTTTCATTTATGAGTGGTTATCAGTTGGACATAACTTTGGGGCTAGGGATGGGAGTTTGTGTCCACTTCTGGCAAAGACTAAAGACCTATGCTGGCCCTGAGCATGCACCCACCCATCTCTGTGATTTCATTTGTTCATCGGTTCTTATGTGTTTTGAATGTCTTGTGTTCTTGGTTTCTTTAAGCTCCTCTGACTCTTAAAATCTTTGTTTCCTCTTCTGCCAGATTCCCTGAACCTGAGAGGGGTTTGATGAAGATATGCTATTTAGGACTGAGTGTTCCAAGGTCTCTCACTCTCTGTGCATTGTCAAGGCTGTGGGTCTCTGTATTTGTTCTAATCTACCACAAGAGGAAGCTTCTCTGATAATGACTGAGCAAGGCACTGATCTATGGCTAGAGCAGAATGTCATTAGCTATCATTTTATGTTTGCATTCCTTTAGCAGAAGAGTAGTATTCGGCTTTTTCTGGGTCCTGGGCTTGTCTGATCTCAGGGTTCTTGACCTGTGTCAGGCATGGGTTCCACTTCATGAGATGAGCCTTAAATCCAATCAGATATTGATTTGTTACTCCCACAAGCTTGGTGCCATTATTGAACTAACACATCTTGCAAGAGGTCATTATAGTGGTATATTACACAAATTCAAACCAGAAACAGATCTAGGTGGTGGTGGCTCACATCTTCAATTCCAGTATCCCGGCACTAGGGAGGTGGAGACAGGAATGATATGACTCGGTGGAGAGAGGAATATGAAGGGGAAGAACAGGAACTCAGTGGAGACAGGATCTCACCCTTTCGGTCTGAAAATTTGGTAGAGGTTAAAGGTCTCTCTAGTGGTTGGCTGCTTTGCTTTTCTGATCTTCAACTTGAACCCCAATATTTGCCTCTGGGTTTTATTATTCATGCTACATTTGGCACCCAACATTTCAGGTATAAATTCACAAAAAAAAAAAAGAAGCTTTGCCCGTGGCTTCACAGCCACCAGCATAGGCCAGAACTACACATGACTGGAGTCACTGTCCTACTGGCTAGGTTTTTCTTTCTTCTCTCCTGGTGGGCTCTCCCTGAAATTCCTTATTAGGCTGCTGCCAAGCTAGGTAGCAGGGTTTTACTGTTCTATGCAGGAGCAATAAGCCCCACATTTTCATCAACATTGTTGGCAGATTTGGTAAGATTTGATAATTCCAAATGGAAATCCTTAAAGGGAGAAATTAGTTAAGAGTGTTTTTCCCACAATGGAGGGATTTGGGCTTCTGTACGATAATATGCTAGACAGATTGAGACTAGAACGGTTAAATGAGAGGTGCTAATTTAGGTGTGGGATTTATGTAATATCAACTGTGAACATGCATGCATCCACCTTTAGATGTGGGGTTTATGTAATGTCAACTGTGGACATGCATGCATCCACCTTTAGATGTGGGATTTAT
>NC_022030.1:48359195-48379468 GCF_000317375.1 Microtus ochrogaster | reverse complement strand
GGATTTATTTAATGTCAACTGTGAACATGCATGCATCTACCTTTAGATGTGGGATTTATGTAATGTCAACTGTGAACATGCATGCATCCACCTTTCGTGAAGCAATGTTAAACTCATGGTCCTTTTGTAATAGAATTATCCCTAAACAATGGATAGAGTTGGTTAAAACTGTTTTAGAGCCTGGTCTACAGTTAAAATGAAGTCCTGATTCAGAGAAGAGGCTAAGACTATTGAACAGTGGAGTAAAGCTGGAGGTGTGGGACTCTCCCAAAACCAAATTCTTAGAGGAGATTATGCTACTGTAGAAAGGCAACCTCTATATGATGGCCACATCCTGGCTTTATGCTGTGCAGCAGCTTTGAATGCGTGGGACAGAACTGAAGAAGTAGGAAAGAAGATTCAATCATTTACTAAAGTCATACGGGGCCCAAAAGAATCCTTCACTGACATCAGCAGTAAATAGAATGATACCAAGTTTAGAAGCTAGACAAATAATAATTGAATCTCCGGCTTTTGAAAATGCTAATTCTCAATATAAAAGGATAATGGTAAACAAAGACTGAGCTTTTGTTTCCCAGCCTCCCAGACGCAAATAGTCAAACAAAACTGTATAAATTTGTAACACTGGCCAATGGCTCAAGTGTATTCCTAGCTAGCTCTTTAAATTAATCCATTTCTGTTAATTTATGTATCAGCATGAAATTGTGGCTTACTGGTAACATTCTGGCATCTTTCTCCTTCGGCAGCTACATGGCATCTTGTCAACTCCATCTTCTCCCTCTCTCTATCTCTGTTTGGATTTCCTACCTGGCTTTACTTTGCTAAGCAACTGGCAGAAACAACTTTATTCATCAACCAATAAAAGCAACATGGATATGGAAGGACATCCCACATCAGATAATTAGGCTGTTAAAGGCAAAGTCAGCACTTTTGGAGGAATGGATCTGAGATACAATAAATATTGAATCTTATGACCATGATGATACTCATATATGAGAGGTGATTTCCAGAGGTTTTGAGAAAAATTGAAATGTTAGCATTTCAGTTGTGGAAAACAAGGTTACCTTAAAGGAATTATAGACACAGTTTTCCAAAAAAAAAAAAAAAAAGAAAGAAAGAAAGTGTTTTCTCTAAGAATAATCCATTTAGAATGCCCCTTCCCTCTGGATTATGCAGAAGGTATTGCAAAGGCAGTCATGACTAATGAATGTAGGACATTAAGGGATAATCAAGGTAATCCTCCTTTGCCATTGGGAAACTTCTTGAGGGGCCTGTCACAGTTGCTTTCTACCATTGTAGAGGAAACTCTACATATAAAAATATATTTACATGTTATATATTTATATATAGTTTCATATAAATATATCTTTATATGTTATATATTTATATAGAGATTTATATAACTATATATTTTATATTTATATAATTTATATTTATCTTATAAGTATATATAATATAAAGCATATTACAGGTATTCTACAGGTCAGGCAGTTATAGAAGGATCAAATTGAACTCTAAAGGGTATGTTAAATAAGCAGAAAGAGATGATAAAGATCACCATAAATAGATTACATAATGCTTTATTATCTTTGAATTTTCTAAATGCTAATGAGAAAGGAACAATAGCTGTGGAGAGACACTGGATAGTAGGGAAAAAACTGCAGAGTTAAATCAGCTGATATACTTTAAAGACCTCAGAATGGAAACTATGACATGTGTTACATTGGGGGAGAGATTTTGCTTTTGTTTTCCCAGGAGAAGAAAGGCTATGAATACCATAAAATTTGATAAAAATTCCATTTGAACAAGAGACAACTCTTTCTTTTTAACAAGAGACACCTCTTAATTAGAAGAGATGACAGTTCATCAAACAGCATGACTGTTTAATCAACTAACCTACAAAACTAGCAGATGCTTTTCATTTGATCAGATATAACTTGCTAAAAGAGAATCTCCCCAAAATTAGGGTTGGGGAAGGGTTTTGTTTCTGTCTTTTCTTGATAATAAAGTCATCCAGCTAAAGAATCTGAAGACCACTGGACAAATGAGACATCTGAAGAAAAAGCACAGATCATCCAGAAAAAAAGTCTCAAGAAAAAGAGTAAGTTGGCTTATTGGTATATTACATTTACAACAGGATAAAATTTCATAAATCTTCCCAAATGTTTGTTTTTGCTATTTTCTGCAGACAAATAGTCATTTTGTAGTCCCAGTCCAATTATATATTAAAGCTGACTTTGGAGTTAGAACATGCTTATTAAAGTGAAATTTGAAATCTCTTTTGAAACACAATTAATAAAAATCCAGAGACAGAAATTGAGGTTCAAGCTGAAGGTCAGAAAAGCAAAAGAGCCAGCCACTGTCTCTTACTTCTTCCTTGGTCAGAAATGGCAATCCTACCTCCAGGAATCCTCAGAATGAGACTATGTAAGATCTATCTCCTCCTGTCTTATATTCGTCTATAGTGCTGGGATTAAAAGTGTGCACCATTACTGCCCAGTTTCTATGGCAAACTAATGTGGCTACTGGGATTAAAGGTGTGTGTCACCACTGTCTGGTCTGCAAGGCTGATCAGTATGGCTGTTTTACTCTCTGAACTTTAGGCAAGCTCTATTTATTAAAATACAAATGAAATATCACTACATTCTGTCTCGTGTCAGAAGAACCATCTGAAAAGGGACAAGTGAAAGCAAAAATTTAAAGAGTATTTTATTGGGGATGGGTGGTTTTTGGTAATTCAGTGGGTTATGAATATTTGTCATTGTTTGGAGAGGCTATTATTTGTTATGACCATGAGAAAAGTTGAACAAAGGAGATTAGATTCAGAGTTCTTGTTTTGAAAAGAAAAAAGGAGGTACAGATATGACAGGATAAATGGGTAGATTATTCTACATACATATCTACTCTTGTTCAAGGTATTGTACCTATATAATTCATTTAACAATATAATGCAAATTTGTAGTCCTTGAAAATGATTATTAACTACTGTTTAGGATAATAAGGTATTGCAAGCTGGTAGTGTGCTGGGGACCCTTCCCCAGCTTACTCAGTCATGGATAACCCTAGGTAGTGCCGCAGAAATCAGGACACAGGGGATGTAGAATAGGAGATACAACTGAATACTTTATTGCAAGCCAGTGCTCTTTTTATAATACTCAAATCACGATTCAAACTAGGTCCCCATAATACATGAAAATGGTCTCATAAATTAGTAACTTGGTTGCAAATAATTTCAAGATCTTCGTGCCCTAATTAATCTAAATAAAAAGCCTGGTGTTATGGGAATAACTCTTGCTGTAACATGTATGTAAAAACACCTCATCAGAAGACAAACCACAACCTAATCAGAGCCTTTGAACTACAGTGCACATCTGTGTTCTCAAGGACTGACCATTGGCAAGGCACTCTACTGATGGGAGAGGTTTGCCTCCTCCCGACTTGGTTTGCCAAGCCTATCAGCGAGAATGATACCTCAAGTCACCCTTGCACAGAGGTTTTTATGCAGTTCAAAACTGATCCTCCACATCTCCCTCCTTTTTCCTTTTATAATGAGTTAGTTTGTTAATCCACATATTTAACAGCAACTCTTACATGCTCAATTGATGATGCTTAATAAGCAGTAAATAAAACAGTAGCATAAGCAAACCTATAACAATAACTACTATCCCTATACCGGCAGCAGTGTGGGACAAACTTTGTACCCAAGCCTTAGGGTCTAACCCCTCTAGTTTCTCAGCAATCTGTTGAACAATGTCAGCATCTGTCATCTCTGGAAACTTCTGTGCAAATGTAGATTCAATATTAAAATGCAATTTTTCCATTTTTTTGTCTTACAGATTAGTTGCCCAAAAATAATTTTGCATTTTTCCCAGACTAAAACAGATTCGTTAAAAGCCAAATCAATAACACAAAAAGTAGTGGACTTCCAATCACAATGTAATCTTTGTTCATTTTCTAACATCATCACCTTTTCTCCTGGATACTGTCTGCTTTAAGGCATCAACTTCATTCTGTAATCTGGCATCAATTCCAGCTTGCTGGGACCAAAGTTCATGAGAATCTTTATGCCAAGCTTCAACATCATGCTTAGTCTGTAATGAATTGTGTAAGGCTATTCCAGATACCATGGCTAGCATCACAACTGAAATTAGACTTAATAATACAGCAACAACCGTTCCAATAAATCTTTTACTGGAAACAAGTGATTTCTCTTTTTAAAAAAACTCTATGGTTAACTGATTTAAAGAATTAGATGACCAAGGTCTATTTAATTTTATAGGTAGCCAAATGTAGGGTCGCTGTTTCTCAGTCATGATGGACTGACCATTTAAAGGAATAGAATTATTTAAGCAAGTGTATAAGGTACAGTTAACACAAGAAATATTTTCAGAAAAAAATAAAATTTTCAAATAACAGTAAATAAGGCAAAGGAACACAAGCTGTAACATTCCAGCTTTTTTACATAGTGAAATTATACACAGAAGCACTGGAAGCAGTTTCGGAAAATGATCCATTCTAGACGTACACAGTCTTTAAGGCAGGAGCCAGCTTCCAAATATGCATCTGACCAGCGTCGGGAAATTGTAGAGTAGCCATCCGAGGTCCACTTATCCCCCCATTTCCCCAGGTCATAAGCTGAGGACCGTTAACTGTCTCAGTGTTTTTTGTAACTGGCTTCTGTAGAAGTACCGTCAGTAAAGCACACATGGTCAGGAAAAGATTCTCGGTTGTAGCCGGTTTATCACACTTTGGGAGAACAGCTTGACCGTTAGCAGTGAGAGACTTAATTTGCCCCCAGGTAGGCACAGGAGCTTCAACGAGGGGGACGTTTTCTGGCAAATGATAGATAACTGGGCCATTGCTGCCACCGGCACCTCCAGATTGTCCTCGTTTCCCCTCGATGCCATTCTTCTCCGCACAGCCGTTTTAATCGGTCCTTCAGGCCTTGATCCAGCGGCCTGGAATCCACGGCTGGTGGCCATCCCCAAAAGACACAAGACCATACCCCCTTCCACCTCTATGGGAGTCTGAATAGCTAAGAGCCTTAGATTTGTTATTTTATAGGAGGCCAATCATATAGAACCGTGTAACTCAGAGGATTGCTTGTATTAGGGTGATTAGTTATTAACTTGTATTTAGGACCTCAGTCTTCCTTTTACCTTTAAAGAACATGATTGGATAATTAACATAACCATTCTTTAGTGAAGAATCACCAGTCTTATTAATGGAGAAATCAATCAGAATTAGCACAGCATAGTTAAATATTTAGAATTTTTATAATTTTTCTCAAAACTCATTATTTTCCATATATGAGTTTTTCCTATATCATTTTAGTCTCTTGTTTGTCCCCTTGTCCTTTAGACAACATGTAAATATCCATGAATGTCTTCTCTTGTGAGTTTATCCAGCACTCCAGAACATTGCAGAGATACATTTCAAACAAAAGCCAAAATATATAATATATGTATGTATGTATCACAATAAAAATGACTTAAATTTTTAGTGACATATAAAAACCTGTACTAATGTGAAACTTTTAAAACTAGCAGTAGCTTTCTTTATCTTAACTAATAATAATTTGTACCCAATTTCTTTTAATGATGATAAGTATTTGTAACCCATTGGATGTAAATGATTAAAACTCATATTTTTTTCTGTGAAAACAAAAGCATAATTTCCCCAAACACAATGCATCTTTAACTATTACTTTAAATTATCGCTTTTTAAAGTACACAGGTTGGTATAACAACATTCTTTTAAGCAGTATCAAGACAGAGAAAGGTTAAAATGAGAAATTGCTGGCCAGCAGAAAAGCCCTTGAGTGTTATCACAGTAAAGAAGAACTTGATTTAGGGAAGAAAAGAGGGGGAGCAGCTCTGGTGGGCACAGAATGTGTCCTGGCTGCCAGTATTCCTAAAAATAATTGTTAACTTCGTCAGCCACCATCAAAGATTCTCTGTTACACATCCGTGCAGTTTTTCAACTGCAAGCAGTCAATTCCCTGCCGCCCGGTACACAAGCGCATGTCTCCCTGTAGTGTCTCTGCCCACATGGGCGTGCACCTGCACCCCCTGCCCTCTGCAGGACCTGATGGCTGGCTGTGGACCAGAGAACAATGGAGGAAGGTGGCCAGTGCCATGCCTCACGTTAGAGAAGGTTTTCTTTCAGGACCCAAAGTCCTGGAACTGATCCAAGAAAAGTGCACAGGAGGCTAGAGGCAGAGGCAGCCTGCCTCCTTCCTCTCTTCCAGGATAACAAAGATCAATAGACAACAACGGACAGTAATGACAGACAGACTGGTACCGGTACCACTTAAGCTTTTCAAAGACATGAACACATAAAACAGCAACATAGTAACAGTCAAAACACAGACGGAGACAAAGCGCTATCGTTCATTCCCACACACCTTTTAAGTCTCTAGACTCCTTTTGCAGGGACCCAGGGTCACACATCCTTTCTACATTTTAAAAACAAGCAATTGTTGTTCGCCTTCCTTAGTTCCCCTAACCTTTAAAGTATCTCTAAGTAAATGTATAAACAGCTCTTAGCTGTCTTTTTGGCCCATATTCACTTTGCCTTTTTTTAACTCTTATATACAAGTTACTTCTTTTTTTTGTTTGTTTGTTTTTGTTTTTCGAGACAGGGTTTCTCTGTGGCTTTGGAGCCTGTCCTGGAACTAGCTCTGTAGACCAGGCTGGTCTCGAACTCACAGAGATCCGCCTGCCTCTGCCTCCCGAGTGCTGGGATTAAAGGTGTGTGCCACCATCGCCCGGCTACAAGTTACTTCTTATTTTACAATTATATTCGAGTTACTTTTTACTTGTTCTTCTCTTTTTTGTATTTACACCGCACCTCCTGTCCTTATAGCAGAAGATTGACCGATAGGCAAATAAGGTAAAGGCAGTTATTGAGCAGACATCATAATTTGTATTTCACCCTTATAATCACTATCAATTATTCCTAAATGCACTATAATTCCTTTCATACTTAAGCTAGATCTTCCGATTAATAACCTAAAAGTCCCAGGAGGCAAGGGCCTATAGATCCCAGCCGGCACCTTCACAGGCAATTGTCCAGCTTTCAAAGTTATATCAGTCACGGCTGGTATGTCCACTGCGGTACTATGTTTAGTGCTCAGCTAAAGTGAAAAAATTGTGGCTTGCCCTTCTTACATCGCAGACTTATGCCTTGTGTGGCACCCGGCTTAAGTTGTTTCCAGTTTTTCTTAAGGTTCCCTGGCTGTCCACATCTATAACATTTTATAATCTTTCCTGAATTCTCACTCAGCTTATGGTAAGCAGAGGCCATAGTTTCTGCCATAAACTGCATTTTTCTGGTCTTTGATAAAATATTGTTACAAGTTTTCATGTATTGATTCAAATTCCCTTATTTCTTAATGGGTAAAATGGCCCTTTGGCAATCCTCATTAGAATTCTCATAAGCCAATAACTTCAGTAACTGTCTTGCTTCCTTACCAACTACAGTTCTCTCAATTGTCTTCTTGACGTGGGCAATACAATCTATGTAAGGTTCAGTAGCCTTTGGAAAAACCTTAGTCCAGGACCCGTAGTGTTCTCCGGCTGGCCTAATCCGTTCCCATGCCTCATCAGCAATTTTTACCTGCTGATGTGGATCGTTATATTCCCAGTTCCGGATAACATAGCATATGTGATAGCTCTAATTTGAGGGTCCTGACCGTGGGCATTCTGCCTTTCTTTCTCCATACACAAACCATTATACCACATTTGAAACTACAAATACTTCCCTTCTTTCAGTATCAAATGTGCCACAATTTTCCAATCCTCAAGAGCCCAATTTCCATAATGACAGGCAGTGCCAATTAAAATTTTTTAATGTAAGGTGATTGTGAACCATACAAAGTAACTGCTTTCCAAATCCTACAAATATCATCCACATTGATACCTTCATACCATGGCGGTTGGGCTACTCCCCCAATAGTCCTATGACAGGGAATACATGATGACCAAGGGGTCATCCTCATCCTGGTCAAGGCCAAACTCTTCTTGAGAGTCAAGATAAGGAATCCAAAGATTCTGCATATCCCCTGACTGCAGCTGCCTTAAACGATTGTCTCCACAGCGGAGGAGCTGACAGTTTTACCTTCACTTTATCTTTGGCGATAGTTAACAATACTTCCAGCTGTTTTTCTAACTCATTTGTCCTTTCCGTAGTAACTTCATTATCCTTCTGAGTAACCTTAACTGGCTTCTCAACTAACTGGGAATTATCTTTTTCAATCTCAGTTTGCATTTCTTTACTAACCTGTAACTTTTTCACCGGAGCACGAACCTCGGATGTTAAGTCTTTCACTGTCTGCATGGCTTTAAAAACTACATAAACAAGAGACTATACAGATCAAAAGTGCACCAGTATTTTTTCACCTTGCTTCACAGCCTTCTCAATATTTATCCAAACCCGATCCCAATTTCCTATATTCATTAAATTCTCATCTGAGGGAACCCAAGGATTATATTCTTTGATAATTTCAAGGCACATCTAAGTCTGACCTAGATACATGAGCACCATGAGTTTTCAGCAAATGTTTAAGCATAGACAGAAGCGGAGAAGAGTTAGCTTGTTCCATTACCCTGTAATTATTTACCTTATTATCCGGCACTCCTAACATTCTTTCAGGGACTCTGTTCAGGCGCCAATTGTTGGGGACCCTTCCCGAACTTACTCAGTTATGGTTGACCCTGGGTAGTGCCACAGAAATCAGGACACAGGGAATGTAGAATAGGAGATACAACTGAATACTTTATGGCAAAGCCAGTGCTGTTTGTATAATACTCGAATCACGATTCATAATACATGAAAGTAGTTTCATAAACTAGTAACTTGGTTGCAAATAATTTCGAGAGCTTCATGCCCTAGTTAACCTAAACAAAAAGCCTGGTGTTATGACAATAACTCCTGCTGTAATATAATATGTAAAAACACCTCATCAGAAGACAAACCACAACCTAATCAGAGCCTTTGAACTACAGTGCACATCTGTCTTCTCAAGGACTGACCATTGGCAAGGCACTCTACTGATGGGAGAGGTTTGCCTCCTCCCGACTTGGTTTGCCAAGCCTATCAGCGAGAATGTACCTCAAGTCACCCTTGCACAGAATTTTTATGCAGTTCAAAACTGGCCCTCTACAGTAGTGATTAACTTGTAGTCAATATTTGAACTTGTAATCACATTTGGTATGTTTTCAAGGTCAAACAAAGATATTTTAGATAGACAAGTCATTGTCAAATACCTCAGAGATCTACAGAATATGGTATTTAAGATGTTTTTACAATATAGGTTTTACACAGCAGTAGAAAAAAATGACAGTTTGAAATTTGCAGACAAATGGATGCAACTAGAAAAAGCCATCCTGGGTGAGGTAATCCAGAGCCAGAAATACAAATATAATATATATTCACTTATAAGTAGATATTATACATAAAGCAGAGGACCAGCATACAGACCACAACCCTAGAGAACCTAGGGAGCAAAGAGGACCCTAAGAAAGACATACTTGGATCTGCCTAAAAAGGGGAAAATTGGGAGCATGGGCATCAGGGTGGAGGGTGGAAGGGGAGAGGAGAGGGTTGAAGGGAGAAGAAAAAATGTATAGCACATTCCTATCCAAACAATTAAAATGAGAAATAAAAAAATATTTTTCTCCACCTTTTACCTGGATTTCTCCTTCCTCTATTCCTATTACTTGTGGATTTGGTCTTTTTGTGATATTCTAGATTTCTTTTGGGGGGAAGGGGCTGGAATTGTTTATATTTAACATTTTCTTTGACTGAGGTATCCATTTTCTCTATATTCCCTTCTGTGCCTTAGATTCTGTCTTCCACATGTTATATTCTGTTGATGAAGCTTGTCTCTGACAGTCCTTGTTCAAGTTCCTAAGTTTTTCATTTCCAGTTTTCCCTTGGTTTAGGCTTTCTTTATTGATCCTATTTCCAGTGTCATGTTTTCAATTGTTGCCTTCATTTTATTCCACTGTTTGCATTTTCATAGATTTCATTAATGGATTTATTAATATCTTCTTTAATGACCTTGAGTATATTCATAGTAACTATTTTGAAGTCATTGTCGGTAATTTACCTATATTGTATTTTTCATGGGCCACTGCAGTAGGATTGCTGAGCTTTGGTGAAGACACACTGTCCTGGCTAGTATTGTTTTTTTTTTTTTTATGGGCATCTGGTTTGGGGATGATTGTTAATTCTGGGTGCTGATATCTGGTCTTGTCTTTGCTGGGTGAGTGATCTGTTCAATTTCCTTTTCTGGCTCTTAGGAATGCTTCTGTGCTCCTGCCACAAGTGGCCATTGAAGTCATGGACAGAAGGTGTTTCCAGGGAAGCCGACATAGGCATGGGGACAAGCTAGAAGTGGGTGGCCAAGAGGGTCCACAGGAGGGAGGAAAGTTGGGTGCGACACCAGAATCTGTGTTGACCTGGGACATGGGGCCCAGAGAAAGGAAGTGCCACAGCAGGGGGTCTGCTGTGAAGCCGAGGGGTTGACTACAGGTTAGAAATGAAGAACTGTGGTACTCCAGGGAGCACCTCCTGGAGTTGGCAGGTGAGATTTCTGGTTCATTTTTTTAAGACAGAGAATTATTATGTAGTATTGTCTAACTTTGAATGTGATCTTCCTTCAACTTCCTGAATGCTGGAATTACATATCTGGGCCACCATGCGTGACTTTGGTTTATTATTTGACTAGAAAAAGAATACTTATTTCAGAAATGAGTACATTGTAAACTAGACAATCATTTTTCTCTTTTTCTTTTGATAGCCAGGTGGATGGGTTCCATACAAGAGAAATAAAGAAATAAGAGAATGTCCTTGATAGGGGCCTAGATGATAGTAAAGTGCTTGAGTTCAATCATCAACACACACATGAAGCAGGACACAGTTTTAGTCCCTGGAATTGTTTGGATAGCCAACCTAGCTTAATCAGAGAGCCTTAGATCCTAGTGAAAAACCTTGTTTCAAAATACCAAGGCAGACAGCCTTTGAGAATGACACCAGCGTTAATCTCTGAAATCTACATGCATATACACATGCACCTATGTACATGTGTCTGTAGCCAAACATACACACACACACACACACACACACACACACAGAGAGAGGGGGGGGAATATATATGATATGGTTAACTGATAGAGCAGTTATTAAACTCTTTAAAGTATTTTTTGAAAAATGGGCAAAGGAAGATTATAGGATTTTTTTTTATTTTTATTTTTCTAGATAAGATATCCGTGTATAACTTTGGAGGATGTCATGGAACTTGTTCTGTAAACCAGGCTGGCCTTGAACTCACCTTAATCTGAGTACTGGGAATAAAGGTGTGTGTCGCCACCACTGCTCAACCTGAAATAATTCTTTCTTTTTTTAATTAATTAATTTTTTTACATACCAATCCCAGTTCCCCTTCTTTCTCTTCTCCCTCTCCCCTTCCTCCCACCGCACCTCCCATCTGCTCCTCAGGGAGATTAAGGCTTCATCTGGGAATTCATCCATGACTCCCCTGTTCCCTCACTGAGGCAAGACCAAGGTCTTCTACCCCACCTCACCCCATGCCTAGACTGAACAAGGTATCTCTACAAAGAGAATGGGCTCTACAAAGTCAGTTCATGCATTAGAGTTAGATTCTGGTCCCACTGACAATGGGGAGCCCCATATACTGTCCAAGCCACCTTGAGCATTGTCACCTATATTCAGGGGGCCTAGTTCAGTCCTTTGAGGGTTCCCCAGTTGTCAGTCAGGAGTTAATGCTCTTCCACAGGTCTGGGTCAGCTGATTCTGTGGGTTTTCCTATCATGGTCTGGATCCCTTTGGAGCTCGGCCCAGTTGTAGATCTCTGTATCTGCTTCATCTGTTTCTAGAAGAGGGTTCTAGCTTCTCTGGGGTTGTGGATTGTAATATCCTTTGCTTTATGTCTGATATACACTTATTAGTACATAGTATATTTGTCTTTCTGAGTCTGGTTTACCTCACTCAGGATGGTTTCTAGATCTGTCCATTTGCTTGCAAATTTATACGTCATTTTTTACTACTGAATAGTACTCCATTATGTAAATTATCACATTTTCTTTATTCATTCTTCACTTGATGGACATATAGGTATTTTCCAGATTCTGATTATTATAAATAATGCTGCTATGAACATAATTGGGCAAATGTTCTTGTGGTTTGATTGTGACTCTTTTGGGCATATGCCCAAAAGTGGAATTGCTGAGTCTTGAGGGAGACTGAGTCCTAATTTTCTGTGAAACTGCCATACTGATTTCCAAAGTGACTGTGCAAGTTTACACTCCCACCAGCAGTGGAGGAGTGTTCTCCTTACTCCACATCTTCTCCAGCATAAACTATTATCAGTGGTTTTGATCTTCCTTTTTTTATTTTTTTGGTTTTTCGAGACAGGGTTTCTCTGTGTTGCTTTGTTGCCTGCCCTGGAACTAGCTCTTGTAGACCAGGCTGGCATCGAACTCACAGAGATCCTCCTACTTCTGCCTCCTCAGTGCTGGGATTAAAGGTGTGCACCACCACCGCCCCGCCAGTGTTTTTGATCTTAGGCACTCTGATTGGTTAAAATGATATCTCAGAGTTGTTTTGATTTGTGTTTTCCTGATGACCAAGGATATTGAGCATTTCTTTAAGTGTCCTTTGGTCATCTGAGATTCTTCTATTGAGAATTTTCTGTTTAGATCTGTACTCCAGTTTTTAATTGGATTATTTGGTAGTTTGATGTCTAGTTTCTTGAGTTCTTTGTATATTTTGGAGATCAGCCTTTTGTCAGATGTGGCATTGAAGAAGATCTTTTTGAACATGTCCTCTGCTTTACAAAACTGTCTTAGTTTCAGGAGGTCCCATTTATTAATTGTTGCTCTCAGTGTCTGTGCTACTGGTGTTATATTTAGGAAGTGATCTCCTGTGCCCACGCATTCAAGTGTACTTCCCACTTTCTCTTCTATGAGGTTTAGTGTAGATGGATTTATGTTGAGTCTTTGATCCATTTGGACTTGAGTTTTGTGCATGGCAATAGATATGGATCTATTTGCCTTATTCTACATGTTGATATCCAGTTATGCCAACACCATTTGTTGAAGATGCTTTCTTTTTTCCATTTTATATTTTTTGCTTCTTTGTCAAAAATCAGGTGTTCAAGGTTGTATGGGTTAATATCAGTATCTTTGATTTGATTCCATCTGTCTATTTTTATGCCAATACCAAGTTGTTTCCATTACTGTAGCTCTATAATAGAGCTTAAAGTCAGAGACGGTGATGCCTTCTTATGTCCCTTTATTGTACAGAATAGTTTTGGCTATCCTGGATTTTTTGTTTCTTCATATGAAATTTAAAATTGTTCCTTTGAGGTCTGTGAAGAATTGTGTTGATATTTTGATGGGTATTGCATTGAATCTGTAGATTGCTTTGGCAAGATTGCCATTTTTACTCTGTTAATCCTATCTATCCATGAGTGTGGGAGATATTTCCATTTTCTGATATCCCTTTCAATTTCATTCTTCAAAGAGTTAAAGTTCTTGTCCTACAAGTCTTTCACTTGTTTGATTAGAGTTACCTCCAAGGTATTTTATGTTGTTTGTGGCTATTATGAAGGGTGATGTTTATCTGAGCTCTTTCTCATCTCAATTATCATCTGTATATAGGAGGGCTACTGATTTGTTGTTGTTGTTGTTGTTAATCGTGTATCCTACCACATTACTGAAGGTATTTATCAGCTGTAGTAGTTCTCTGGTAGAAGTTTTGGGGTCACTTATGAATACAGTCATATCATCAGCAAATAGTGAAAGTTTGACTTTTTTGCTTTCCAATTTGTATCCTCTTGATCTCTATTTGTTGTCATATTGCTCTAGCTAGAACCTCAAGAACTATATAGAATAGATACGGAGAAAGTGGACAACTTTGTCTTGTTCCTGATTTCAGTGGGATTGCTGTGAGTTTTTCTCTATTTAGTTTGATGTTGGCTGTTGGCTTGATGTGTATTGCCTTTATTATGTTGAGGAATGTTCTTTGTATCCTTGCTCTCTCCAAGACCTTTATTATGAAGGAGGTTGGATTTTGTCAAAGACTTTTCAACATCTAATGAGATGATCATGTAGTTTTAATAATTCTTCCTTATACCAGGAGCCCATTAGCTTTGTTTCAATGTGGAAATGAGTCCTTGGATTCAGCTGAATTGGAGAGTTATTGTTTAAGGTCCTGGAGATGTCATGTGTAAACATGTAGGGCTTCTCAGATCTGTGACAGTTCATTACATAGCCATTCATTTTTTCCCCATTCAGGCTTCCCGACAACCTGCAGGAATTCCAGGGATTGCACCAGCTGAAGAAAAGAAAGGTTTTGTTTTGTTTGTTTGTTTGTGTTTTTTTTTTTTTTTTTACCAAATCTCTTCCTTTATCATCTCTTCTTTTTCAGCATTAAAACAAAACTATGTTTTCATGGAGTTTTCTTTCTTTTTTTTTTTTAATTTGGTGCTGGGGATGGAATTCAAGGCCCCAAGCTTGCTAAGCAAGTGTTGTGCCTTTGAACTATAGCCTCAGTCCTAAACATTATTTTTACATTACTCATTTTACTTAAATTTACCTCTGGGCATACAACCTAATCTTCTTTACAGTCTGAGAGGAAGGCTATCTGTCACTACTTCCCTCTTTCCCCATCCAGAGAGCGCTGAAAATGAGATAGAAACAGGACAGAAAAACAAAACAACCCTTGAAGGTATTCGTAGGGTTTCGTCAGGCTGTGAGCATTCGCATGGCTGTCAGGGTAGGAGTGAACAGTTGGGTAATTCTCCTACTGACTGACCACATCAGATGTTCCTTGGGTTGCTCTTACTTGGTTTCATTCATTGGTGTCCTGAATTCTCAAAATTCTCAGGAAAACCCATTTGATTGCTAAATACAATGACAGAAACAGCAAGATGGTGAATATAATTGAATTGGAGATTTTTTTAATAATTTAAATCTATTATCACTGTTAATTCAGCGTCGACTGTGGCCTTTCTGATTTTTTCTTTTCAGGTTAAATTGATTACACGACATATCTGTCTTTTATCAGAGGTGGTAACCTTCCAGACATTGTGAACAGTGGAAGTTTGCCTGAGTTCCTGGTTAATTTGCATGAAAGATACGGGCCTGTGGCCTCTCTCTGGTTTGGGCACCACTGATGTACTCAAGCAGCACTGCAACCCCAAAGACTTATAGGTTACTTGTTTTTCTCCTCAGCTGATCCATGCCTTCGGAGAATAAGGGTGGGAATGGCTGAGGTTGATTGAGTGCTCTGTGCTGTGTGCTCGGTATGCACTAAAGTCCTGGTTATTTCATTTAATGCAATAGTATGAAATTATTTTTATCTTTAATTTACAAATACACGCAATGCAATCCTATTGTAAATTACCTCAGGGTTCTTTTGAGGAAGCCAGAGAAAATAGTTTCGGAGTTTGTCTGAAAGGGTTAATGTTTATGAGTAGCTAGGAAAGCTTGAGGGATATTAGTGAAAGAAATAGTGTCACAAGTGCAATATAAAACACGATTGATCTAAAGATTCATAGGGTGATAGGGTTAGACTGAGGGAGTTGAGTGGTAACTACTTAGTAGATGAACAGGTACTCGGGAAAAACAGCATTTTTATAGCAGGCTAAAGGCTGCAGATATTTAGAAAAAATTAATCCTTTCCTTATTCTTTGTATCAAAATGCACTTCAGAGCTGCGGAGAGGATTCAGTTGGTCAGGTGGTTGATGCACAGGCTGCAGACCTTTGCTCGATCCCCAGAGTCCAGGCAAACAGCCAGGTGTGGAGACATGCTTTTGTCATCCTGGTAGCATTTCCTGGGGGCTCGTTGGTCAGGTGATCTAGTCAAATTGGCAATTCCCCATATTGTATACAGCAACTGAGATTTAAGATGGATTTTACTTTCTTTGTATTTTTTTGTGTTTTTTGAATTGTTTTTAGTAATGTGTTTGCACATAAATAATACAGCTACTAAAGGAATAGAAAAGAGAAAGTGAGATACAGCTGATTTTATTTCTAAGACTTAAAAACAATCCACAAAATTATCCATTTTGCTTTAAAGTGTGGTGTGTGTGTCTCTAGGGGGTGTGGCTCAGGGGTTAAGAGTACTGGTTTCTCTTCCAGAGGACCCAGGTTCAGTTACCAGCACCCACATGAAGGCTCACAACTGCCCGTAGATCCCATTCTAGAGTGTGCAGTGCACTATGGTGGCTTTTGCTTGCATGTGATTCACAGACATACATTCAAGCAAAACATCCAGGCCCAAAAAAGAAAACAAATCTTTTGAAAAAGTAGTTCCGTCCATAGGCATCTTATGCCGGCATTAGAGAAGCACAGTGGAATTCTGAATCAGGATAATTCTGCCCATTCTTGTTGACTGTTGAACAGTCGCTTTTACAAAAGAATGTCAATGGTATTGCCAGAAGATTGCCATGCTCTCTGCTGTCTCCCTTTACCTCACTGACCTCTGTTTTTTTGTTGAATATTTTTCTTTTGAATTATTTTTTTTTAGTATAGAAATACTGAATCTGCCTACTTCAGCGGACTCATTTGAAACCATGTTGAAGTCATTATTAAGGTTCAATCTGGTGGTGGGAGTGTGAGCAAAAACCATATGAGGAGCAAACTCTATGGAAATTCCATGATGGCCACTTTGCAGAATGACTTTTCTCTCCTGCTAAAATGTAGACAATGGTGTGTGCAGAGTGTCTCAGGTGGTAAGTGCTTGGTCTGCAGTGTAGACGTTTACAGGGTGTCTCTAAACTACCAGTATACCTTATGTTTGCCACTCTTCTCGTACCTGTTTTTCTAAGCTGGCTTTTTAAAGATTGTATTATTATTATTATTATTATTTGTAGTTATAGGTAAGTGTGAATGTTTTCTGGCACTGGGTGACTTGTCTGGTCTAACTAGTCAGTTTGTTTCATACAGAACCCCTGTCTCTGCCTTCAGAGTGCTGAAATTAAAAGTAGGCCACCATTGATGGCTGGGGTTGCAAATTAAATCCTCATATTCTACTCACTGGACCATCTTCCTGGCTCCTTGGCCAGTCTTAAGCCAGGGTTGCCTAAGCATGATGTTGAGCATACATGAAACTGTCCTTGAAGTACAGATTACTGGGCCTCTGCCTGGATATGCTGAAGCAGCGGGATGGGAGCCCAGCGTCTTCAGGAAGTTCTGCAGGTGATTTACAAAGTCTGAGTACAATGACACGTATCTATGCTGTAGTACTTGATTTTTGTTGCTCTGGAAAAGTACCCAGAACAGTTTAAGGGAGGCAGAATGTATTTTGGTTGATGGTTTTTCTGTCTGGTGGCTGGTTCCACTGTTTATCAGCCTGTGGCAAGACAGAAGCGTGATGAAAAATTGTGAAGGAAAGCTGCCAACCCGAAGGAAGCAGAGGGTGAGAAGGGGTGGGGGTGGGGCAGATGCACCTTCACAGACATGGAGCTCTGCAGCCTAGTCTCGGACAGCGTATGACTACCTGTCCACCAGGTTTCCCTGGGCAGGGCACCTGTGGAAATGGACCCTTACTTGGCAAGGACCAGTAGTCCATGAGACAGTGTAGGAATCTGCAAGATTTGTGCCGCTTGCGGGCTCTTCTCTGTCGTTATCTTGCTGATCCTTTGGGCAATCTTTAGTTTTCTCTTGTCAGCCACACATGCAACAGTTATATTTTTTCCCTGAGAAAAAATTGCTCTTCCTTGAATATTTTCCCCTAAGTTTCAGTGAGGGGATGTCATGCTTCTCAAATCTCTTATCTGGAATTAATAACCTCATCTCCTAATCCTGGGAACTTTTCTGACTCAGTAGAGACAGGTGCACATGAAAAAACTTGGAACATTAACCGTGCCTCACAGTTCTGGAAAAGAGAGTAGGGCTGCACACACAGACTAGGGAAAAGGCCTCAGGAATGGACATGGTGTCAGCTGTTGAGAGCAAGTTCCTTGGGCATCAATCATATAGAATCAGTGATAGGACCTAGTATGACCCAATGGAAAAGAATGCAATGTAAAATATGGGATGGATAGATCCATGTTTACCATACACAGGAACCTAAACTGATGGTATGGTGCATTGGTATGATGCATTGGGATGGGAAGAGTGCCATATCAAAGTCTGCCTTTTACAGAGGGATGGAGACATGGGACCCTCTTGTAGAATATAGATATAGAAGTGTATCTCGCAGACATTAAAGAATTGTCTGGATTTGAATATTGTTTTCCTTAAAGCATTGTACCTATGTCTATTGCTTTTTAATTTTATAACCACAAGTCCCTGCCAGCTGACGTCAGTGCTGCACGAGCAGGATGTGTCTGACTGGATATTTAGTTAAGCCTGCAAAAATGATGACCTCTATGTCTAAAATAAGGTTATATAGGGGATGGGAAAGTGAATTTGGGGAAGTATAAAGGGGAGAAATTGGGCTTTTATAATGATTACTACATATTTCTTAAAAGTCAAAAATAGGAGCCAATAATAAAACTGCTCATGTAAGCTTGGTAGAAAAATAAAGATGGCTCAAGCTATTCAGGGCCACTTGGGTACAACGCACCTAGTGGTCAAAAGTTTTCTTCGTGCTGATGCCCCTTCCCATCTCAGGACCTAACCCTGAGCTGAGGCTGTACCACAGCAACCTATTTTTCTCTGATCGTCCTGACCTAGTTGTCCATGAATTAACTTATCAGTGGATTAGCCCACTAATAAATTTAGTGCTTCATGGTCCAGTCTCAATAGTGCATTGCACATGGACCTTCTGGGGGAACATTTGATACTCAGCCCTAACCACAAACCGTTTCCCTTCTGTCCCCATGGCTCTCAGCTGAGCTGTGTCTTACTGAGCAGTTTTCTGCCCTTACCTTCATCCTGACCTGCTGCAGATGTTCTGGCTTCCTGCTTTGCTGAGTCCCTAACTGTCAGCTCCCCGCCTTCCTCACGCCTTCAGCAAAACTCTCCATCTCAGCATTTTTTCTTTCTCTTGATCTTAATTCTCAAGGAATGCTTTTGTTTTCTTCCTGTCCCCCTCTGCCTGCATTTGCAGCGCTGGTAATAATCCAGGGGCCTCACATGTTTTAGGGAAGTGTTCTCTTGCCTAGTCCTAAGAATTCTTCTTTCTACCAAAGCTAATCTACTCACCTTTGACCTCTTAAAATAATTTATCAAAGTAATGAGTCATTGTTATGGAAAATATGGAAACTAACTGTATAAACAAGATGTGTTATTATGTATATTAATATATATTACTGGGAACCATAGGAAGACTGTTTGATGCCAGTCTGGGCAGTTTATGGAGGCCCTGCCTTAGAAAAATAAATAGATAAGTAGCAAGCAGATAGTGATGTTGGTGATGAGTGCACTGTGAGAACGGTTTCTTTACCGTTTGCCAGGGCCACAGCCTTCAGCCACCACGGCAACCATCTGCATCTTAGTGTCTTTGCTTCAGATCTGAGTCTAGTGTTCTGATGACTGAGCCTTCTGTGTTCTGATGAAACAAGTTCTTCTGGATTTTAGAACGTAAGAATTCACTCAACTGATAGAATTGCACAAATAGCCAAACGTTTTGAGTTAATGGGTTATATTAACTCATTTAATCCTTGAAAATTTTATAGGTAGATAATATTATTCCCCCTTTTAAAAATGAAGAAACCAAGTAGTATGCCCAAGGTCATGCAACAATAAATCATAGGAAACAGTTTACCATTGGGACATCTGGTACCAGGCTTATGTCTTACCCACAGGCTATATTGCCTCTCTGTAGCTTGGTCCCCCTCTCATGTGATTGTGCTTGGATAATTTTATTATATTCTTTAGTACTATTAACATCCTAATGCAAGGCAGAATTAAAAGTCTCTTCCTTGAAATATTAACAATTGCTAGGTATTGTTTTACACACCCTTAATCCCAGCACTCTGAAGACAGAGACAGGTGGATCTCTGTGCTTAAGGCCAGACTGAGTTACAGAGTGAATTTCAGTACAGCCAGGACTATATATTGAGACTCTGTATTGGAAAAAACAAAATATTAGTAATTTTTTAATAATTATTAAATAGTTGCTTAATTTTTGAAAGAAATTTTGTATTTTTTTTTCTAACAGCTCATTTACTTTCCAGAATCTCATCTGCTGAGGCCGAGGCATGGTGGTGCATGCAGTCCTCATACTGGGGAGGCTGAGACATGGTGGTGCGTGCAGTCCTCATACTGGGGAGGCTGAGGCATGGTGGTGC
>NC_022030.1:48357169-48359065 GCF_000317375.1 Microtus ochrogaster | reverse complement strand
GGCTGAGGCATGGTGGTGCATGCAGTCCTCATACTGGGGAGGCTGAGACATGGTGGTGCGTGCAGTCCTCATACTGGGGAGGCTGAGGCATGGTGCGGTCCTCACACTCACACTGAGGAGACTGAGTCAGGGAAGTTGGGAGTTTGAGGTCAGTCTGGACTGTATAATGGGAGTGTGTTTCTTTCTTTCTTTTTTCCTTTTTGAGACAGTGTTTCTCCATGTAGCTTTGGCTGCCCTGGAACTTGTTATGTAGACCAGGATGGCTTCGAATTCATGTGCTACCATGCCTGGTTGAAATTGTTTCAACAAACAAATAAATGAATTCTGAATCATGTCTGTTAAACTATAACCCATGTATAGTTTAAGGTTAATGTTTCTGCCATGTGGTTTTTGTTAGTTGAAATTACTGTAGTATTTTACTTTGATTATTTTGAGGATATCTCTTGTTGTATCCTTAGAAGATGTATGATAAAATTGATAGCATATGTTCTTGAGGTTTTGTTTTGTTTCGTTTTGTTATTTGTTTGTTTTTGATTTTTTCAAGGCAGGATTTCTCTGTGTAACTTTGGGCCCTGTCCTGGAACTCACTCTGTGGACCAGGCTGGCCTTGAACTCACAGAGAGTCACCTGCCTCTGCCTCCCAAGTGATGGGATTAAAGGCGTGCGCCACCACCGCTTGACTTGTTCTTGAGTTTTGGCAGTTTATACATCATATACATGTGATTTACTTATGTGAGGATAATTTGTAATAGAATATTGCAGCATCGACATTCTCCTGTGACTTGGTCACTGGAATTAATCGAGAACTGTCATTCTTGTTAATGTACATTTATCACATGTGATAGACTTGAGTGGCAGAGTTAAAAGATGTCATTTAGGGAAAGAAAATATTTGTATTCTATTTGGACATTTCTTCTAGTACTAAGTCCATGCATAATACTGAAATTAACAAACAGAGCTTACTAGAATTCTCAGCTGAGGCAGCCAACATTCCCACACAGAAAGAGATCCATATACTCTAGCAAACAAACTAGTTATGCTTGCCTAGAGAACAGAACAATTCTTGGTGAGTCAGTTATAATATGTGCATTATTTCTCAGAGTCCTACAAAACAGATGGATTAACGCATCTGTTCTCAATCTGTGGGCCACAACTCCCCTGAAGGGCCAAATGATCCTTTCGCCACCCAACGTACCAGATATTTACATTATGATTCATGACAAAATTACAATATCGTAGCAAAATTATAGTTATGAAGTAGCAACAAGAATAATTTTATGGTGGAGGGGTCACCACAGTATGAGTAACTGTGTTAAGGGGTCACAGCAGTAGGAAGGTTGAGAACCACTGGACTAAGGGCATGCATGACTAGATCACAGCCCAGTTTGTGTGTAAGGGACTTAAAAGAAAGAAGGCTCAACATTAGTCTCTTAGCTGTGAGTTACCCTGGGGTTCATGTAAAAACTGGCTATGTGACACAGCTCTTCTACAACCTGAAGAACAAAATGAGTCCCAGTAGGAAAGGGTTAAAAGAATGAGCATCCACTGTGTGAAGGTACACATGAATGGCCAAGATCGGAAAAACAGTTTAAGTCAAATGAAGCAATGCTGAGATTTTTTTTAATTGAAAAAAAAATTTCCGCCTCCTCCCAGCCTCCCATTTCCCTCCCCCTCCCCCTTCCTCTCCAGTCTGAAGAGCAGTCAGGGTTCCCTGCCCTGTGGAAAGTCCAAAGTCCTCCCCCTTCCATCCTGGTCTAGGAAGGTGAACATCCAAACTGGCTAGGCTCCCACAAAGCCAGAACATGAAGTAGGATCATGACCCAGTGCCATTGTCCTTGGCTTCTCAGCAGCCCTCATTGTCCGCCATATTCAGAGAGTCCGGTTTTATCCCATGCT
>NC_022030.1:48350978-48356629 GCF_000317375.1 Microtus ochrogaster | reverse complement strand
CAGGCAGTGTTTAAAAGAATACAGTTTCCGTGTAATTATTTCAGGGCATAAGCTAAGCTAGCCATGTGGGCGGCCGGGTGCCGGGGACACAGCCCGGCCACTCTTATTTCAACATAGTCCATAGGAAAGGCTCGTTCTCCATTGCACTGTAGTGCCACATCTGCCCTTTATCAGCCTGAGGTGTGAGTCACATGACTCATCTAAAGTTATCTGCACATGAATTATGTAAAATCATGTGACACAGAGTCTTCCATCTATTTTTGTACTTGATAAGAATCTTATAAACACATTATCTTTTAATCCAGCTATTTCACATCTTATAGAAGCTAAATGCATTCAGAGGTGGATTAGAAAATTACCTGGTAAGCACTTTATAGCAGAAATTGAAAGAGCCTTAAATGTTCAGTAGGAGATTAACTAAATAAATGATAGTAACTCTATATAATAGAGCAGAATAAAATCATTAACATGGATGTACGCGTACACACACAACATTTCAAGAGGAAGTTTTTCTGAAGCAAGTGACTTGATTTTCCTCTTCTTCCTATAGCCTGAGTTATTGTTGAGATCTTTTTAAAATTTACTTATGAGTGTTTAGTTTCCATGTGTGCCTGGGCACTGTGTGCATGTCTGGTGGCCTAGAAGGTCAGAAGAGGGCGTGAGGTTCCCTGGAATAGGAGTTGCGGCCAGTTGTGAGCCATGTGGGTGCTGGGAATTGAAGAACCTGGGTCTTCTGCTAGAACAAGTGTTCTCCCTGACTGGGCCCTCTCTCCAACTCCTTGATGAGATCTTTTTTTTTTATTTTTATTTTTGATGAGATCTTTATTGTGCTTTTTTGCCATGTATTTATATGCTTTTGATGAAATGTGAGATCCTTTGCCTTATTTTTTTTTTATTAAGAAAGAAAAAAAATTTTCCGCCTCCTCCCAGCCTCCCACTCCTCCCACTCTCCCCCCCTCCCAATCTCTCCCCCTCCTAACCTCCCCCCCCTCCTCTTCCCCTCCCTCTCAAGTCTGAAGAGCAGTCAGGGTTCCCTGCCCTGTGGAAAGTCCGAAGTCCTCCCCCCTCCATCCTGGTCTAGGAAGGTGAACATCCAAACTGGCTAGGCCCCCACAAAGCCAGAGCTAGAAGTAGGATCAAAACCCAGTGCCATTGTCCTTGGCTTCTCAGCAGCCCTCATTGTCCGCCATATTCAGAGAGTCCGGGTTTATCCCCTGCTTTTCGAGTCACAATCCAGCTGGCCTTGGTGAGCTCCCAATAGATCAGTCCCACTGTCTCCGTGGGTGGTTGCACCCCTCTTGGTCCTGACTTCCTTGCTCATCTTCTCCCTCCTTCTGTTCCTCATTGGGACTTTGGGAGCTCAGTCCAGTGTTCCAGTGTGGGTCCCTCGCCAGATGAAGGCCTTTGCCTTATTTTATTTCATATTTGTTACTGAGTTCTAAGAGGTTTCTGTTTGTTTGTTTCTGAGACAGGGTTTCTCTGTGTAGTCCTGGATGTCCTGGAACTCTCTCTTTACACCAGGCTGGCTTCAGACTCACAAAGATCCATCTGCCTCTGCCTCCCAAGTGCTGGAATTAAAGGCATGTGCCACTATCACCTGGTCCAAGATTTTTTTGTTTTTGTTTTGTTTTTTTTAAAGCTTTTTTGTATTTATTTATTATGTACACAATATTCTGCCTGTGTGTATGCCTGCAGGCCAGAAGAGGGCACCAGACCCCATTACAGATGGTTATGAGCCACCATGTGGTTGCTGGGAATTGAACTCAGGACCTTCGGAAGAACAGTCAATGCCATCTCTCCAGCCCTGGTCCAAGAATTTTTAAAACACAGTGTGTGCTAGTCCCTTGTCAGATACATATTTTGTGAGATTCCTTTCTGTTTACCTTGGAAGAGCAAATGTTTTCAGCATTAATGAACTATTATTTGCTGATATTTCTCTTTCATGATTGGCATCTATTAAAAATCTCAGCACCTTTTCCTCTCAACAAGCTCAATGTCTTTCTCATTATTTTAGGCCTGTGTCCTATTTAAGCTGATCCTTGTGTGCTGTGTGGCTATAATGAGGTCTAGTTTTCATACATACCTGTTTAGTTGTTTAAAAGACAATCCCATTGAACTTTGCCGGAACTTTTTGTCAAGACTGGGTCAATCATATTGATTGGGCCATTTTTCATGCGTGTCTTGTCCCTGGATTTGTCTGTCTGTGAGTTTGCTGACCCATATGGGCCTAACCGAAATCTCACATTACACCAAAAGCATATAAATACATGGCGAATAAACACAATAAAGATCTCATCAAGGAGTTGTAGAGAGGGTGAGAACGCTTGTTCTAGCAGAAGACCCAGCACCCACATGGCTCACAACCGGCCGCAACTCCTATTCCAGGGAACCTCACACCACACCCTCTTCTGACTTTATTTGTTCATTTAATTCATTCATTGGTGGCTCCAGTCTGTCTGCTCAAACCTACTGTTAAGTCAATCTGATGAAGTTTTATTTTTAATCCTGTGCTTTTCTGCTCTGAACTCTTGGGCAGTACCCTTTAAAGTATGTCCTTTAGTTGATAGCCATTGTTCACTGAGACTTCATTAGCTTAGTTTCCTTTTGTTCTTTGTCTACAATTTAATCTAATTGATACAAACGTCTATTATTTCTTTTCATGTTTTGGAATATATAACCCTAATTTTTCCTTTTATTGAGAATAGATTTTTTTCTCACATAATATATCCTGATTTTGGTTTCCCTCCTTCTCCTCCCAGTTCTTCCCCACCTCCCTCCCAACTGGATTCATTCCCTTTCTGTCTCTCATTAGAAAACAAACAGGCTTCTAAGGTATAATAATAAAATGTAACAGAATAAACTATAGTAGGATAAAACAAAAACTATCATATCGAAAGTGGACAAGACAAGCAAAGAAAAAAGCACAAGAGAAAGGCCTGTTCTTTAGTCTGCTGCCTGAGCTTCTTCATAGATGGTTTCCATCAGGTCTTTATTTCCTGTAGATTACCAGATTTTCTTCTTTGTGTGTGTGTGCCTCAATTTTTTTTAATTTAAAACTGTACACTTTACATTTATATGGGGCAACTCTTGATGTCAGATTCTCCACCTGCTCCCTATGTGGTGATTATTAGTTTCTCATTTAGTGTCTTTTCTAAACTATCTTTGTGGGGTCTGTTCTTGGTCAAATGCAGCTGCTGAAGTATCTGTTCTCATAGCTTAGTGCCCAGTCAGGGTGTTGATTCACCAACCAAACTTGACGCCAGTAAGAAAAGGAGGAAAGCTGGACACAGGCAACACAGAGAAATCCGGTCTTGAGAGAGAGAGAGAGAAAGAGAGAGAGACAGAGACAGAGACAGAGAGACAGAGACAGAGAGAGAGACAGACAGAGAGAGAGAGAGAGAGAGAGAGAGAGAGAGAGAGGAGAAAAGGAAGAAAAAGAAGAAAACTCTTTCGTGGTTATAGATTGACTTTATGTTGGGAGTTCTGCTTTAATACTTACCCAAGCTCTTTATATTCAACCTTAGCTTTTACTTCCTGCTTGTACAGATGTTGATGCTTGCCAGATGTGAAAGCTGAGTGTCTCCTGGGGTCTTTCTGAGCATGCACACAAATAGACACCCTGATTCAGTAAGTTGCATCCTCTTAGAAGCATGTGTTCTGAACTACTAGTAAATTCTCCCAAACTCTGCAGCACCAACCCCCATACAGGCTCTGCTTCTATTCGCTTGTCAGTGGTGGGGGGCTTGGGTCAGGCAGCTCCAGGGGGCTTCTTCTCAGACTCACACCTGTACAGGGAGTGCATGAGATTTCTACACACTTCCCCACACAGCACACAGTGTTAAACTAAGAAATGGCTTCTAGCACTCTCCACTTAATCTTCCTAGAGAGAGACCGCTGTCTGGGAGTTGATTTATTGGAGGCACAGAATTCATGTTTCTGTCATATCTGTCTGTTTTGTGCTGCTGGATGTTGAACCTAGGACCCAGTGCATGCTGGGCATGTGACCGAACACCCAGCTGCACTGTCAGCTTGAAAGTTGCATTGTAGTACATCAAAGTTCTTGTAAGAATGTCACCTGGCTCTATTGATTAGTTTGACACTTTGGAATTCTTAAGAACTTTGTTGTATTTTCCCAAAGATAAATTTATATTCCAAAAGTTTCTCTTTAAGGAGGTATATTCCTAAGAAATGCTAACTCTTTTTATTTTGAATATTTATTCTCTTGCTCACAAAACTTAATTCTAATTCCTTATCCTGGAATGAAACTTTAATAGAATTTAATAGAGGTAACAGAAAAAGAGACATAACTTTAATATGTGTCACGTTAAGGACTTTGCTTTTGCTAGTTCAGAAAGCCTCTACTGGTTCATGTGACAGGAGTCCAATCATGTCACAACCACGCAAGGTAGGAGGTGTTGTCCCAGCTTAACTGTGGAGCTTCCGAACTTTAGGTTAGACAAATTACTGGGAGTGACTTTGCTTTGCAGGGTCACAATCAAAGGTAAAAATAAAGGTGGATTTTTGGTTTGGTTTTGGTTTGTTTGTTTGTTTATTTATTTATTTATTTATTTTTGCTCTAAAGTTTGTAGTCTTTTAGTATATACTGTTTTTATTTCACAGAGGGTTTGATAAACATATAAGAGAAAAAAATGGCAAAGACTCTGAGAGGGTCCTCTCTTTAGAGCGATGTCCAGTACTTTCCCATCTTCACTCTTGTTGCTGAGTCACAGGTACTTCAGGAAATCTCTACTGTCTGAAATCAGGTATTACTATTTTGTTCTGCTTAATGTCCGTTAGGTTTAGGATTTTTCCATCTTGAGTTTTTAACTTATATTTTCTGTGTTTATTGTTGTGGTCATTCTGTCTTGTTTTAGAAATTAATCCTTTCTTTTGCTGAAGTTAAGGCCAAACCCTGAAGATGTAATCACAGGTTGAGATACACCTGAGACACCTGAATGTTTAATTTGGCTACACAGTTGTTGTGTAAATGGCGTGTGTCATCTTACCAACTCCCTCTTAAGATTTAGAGAGAGAGAAAGTAAAGTATTATCTTTCTGTTCTTTCCAGCTCTCTGAAGAGATAGTAGATAAGGGCTGTCCTACCCAGAGAACCAGCATATGCTTGACTTGCTTTGAAATCTGTCACACAATTGGTACTGGGTAGTACATTTGAAGATGAACAGGAAATCATGCTCTTCCAAAAGATTCATGGCACGGTGAGTCAAAAGCAACATTTAAGAGGATTGTTTCATCAGATTGCGTAGTTGAATGCTGACTTTATCTCTCAAGAAGGTGCGTTTGTGCATGTATGTGTGCATGTATGTGTTGTTTGTACACATATGCTCATGTATGTCCTGACCCAAGATTAATATTCAATATCTTCCTCTTATCTATCCCATCTTACTTTTGAGATAGTTTCTCTTCCTGAGCCCTGAGCTCTATGGTCAGTGAGCTTCAGGAGTCTGATCATCACCTTCACCATAGGGTTGTAGGTGTGTGTCACAACAGGCATGTTACCAGATGAATCATCATCTGCCAAACTGTGTGCCTCTCAATATGTAAGCATCTTTGTTTTGACCCAAAAAGAACAGTAGAAAGGGTGAGGATGCCTATATGTTTGTCTTTGGATTCACCTTTTTTTTTTTTTTTTTT
>NC_022030.1:48346082-48350428 GCF_000317375.1 Microtus ochrogaster | reverse complement strand
AAAGTGGTTGCACAAGTTTGCATTCCCACCAGCAATGGATGAGTGTACCCCTTTCTCCACAACCTCTCCAGCAAAGGCTATCATTGGAGTTTTTGATTTTAGCCATTCTGACAGGTGTAAGATGGTATAAGTGGGGCTTTTTTGTATTATGTGAAGATATGTTTTCTTATTAGGCAAACATGTTTTGAAATATAAAAAATGTATGATTAAATAAAAAAATTAATATTCAGTCAGTATGTTATAAAAGTGCTATTGAATTCTAGAACAAAGCTATATTTAATAGAACTAGATTTTGCCCTGCATAGAAAGATACTCAACACGATCAGTGTAGCATGAAGGCGTTAATGAGGTGAACATGATTAGGAGTAAGGTTAATTCGGTCTAAATTGAGTAACTTTGTCTTTCCTATATTCACATGTGGAGTTTTTTAGTTGGTTTCAACATGAACATTGGATTAACTTCATTTTTTGAAATCATATTTAGGTCATAAACTCCACCATTTCTCAGATTTGAGCAACCATTCCTTTTGAGACAGGTTTCCCTATGCAGCCCTGGCTGTCCTGGAACTCACTCTGTGGTCCAGGCTGGTCTCAAACTCACAGAAATCTGATCTGTCTGTGTCTGCCTCCCAAGTGCTGGGATTAAAGTCAGATGCCACCACACCCAGCTTAATAGTTAAAGCAATGTGTTCTAAACAAAGTTACCAGGAACTGAAGGCTACTACCATGTTGTTGTAATAGGAGCAGAGAAGCTGCGTCCCCGGCACCCAGCTGCCCACATGGCTAGCTTTACCCGAAATAATTACACAGAAACTGTATTCTTTTAAACACCGCTTGGCCCATTATATCTAGCCTTTTCTCGGCTAACTCTCGCACCTGGACTAGCCCATGTCTAATAATCTGTATAGCCCACGAGCTGGCTTACCAGGAATGATCTTAACCTGCGTGTGCCTGGAGTGGGAGAATCATGGCAACTCCCTGACTCAGCTTCTTTCTCCCAGCCTTCTGTTCTGTTTACTCTTCCCACCTATGTTTTAACCTATCAGGGCCAAGCAGTTTCTTTATTGCTTAACCAATGAAATCAACAGATTGATATGACACTCCCACATCACCATGTCACTATTTAATATTACATGTGTGTTGGCAGATGTATATGCATATGTGTGCGTGTATGTGTGTATGTATGTATGTATGTGTTGGAAGGCCAGAAGACAACTTCAGATGTCATCCTTAGGATTGTCATCCATCTCCTTTGATAGGGTCTTTTTATTTTTCTGAAGCTCATCAGTCTGCCTAACAAGGAATTCTCCTGTGTCTACTTTGCCAGTGCTACAGTTACAATTGGGCATTCCCAAGCTCACTGTCTTAGTTAGGGCTTCTGTTGCTGTGATTAAACACCACTACCAAAAGCAAGTTGGGGAGGAAAGGGTTTATTCAGCTTATACTTCAACATGTAGTCCATTGCTGAGGGAAGTCAGGACAGGAACTCAAACAGGGCAGGATCCTCGAGGCAGGAACTGATGCAGAGGCCACGGAGGGGTACTGTGTACTGGCTTGCTCCTCATGGCTTCCTCAGCCTGCTTTCTTAAGGAACCCAGGACCACCAGCCCAGGGGTGGTGCCACCCATAATGGGCTGGGCCTTCCACATCAATCACTGATTAAGAAAATGCCTTAAAGCTGGATCTTATGGAGACATTTTCTCAGTTGAGGTTCCCTCCTCTCTGATGAGCCTAACTTGTGTCAACTTGACATAAAACTAGCCAGTACACATACTTAAAATATTTATTTTATTTACTTGCTGTTTTATTTATTTATATCATTAGTGTATGCACATGATTTTGCATGTGGTGCGTCTGTACATTTGTGGAGCCTAGAAGGGGGTGTTAGAGTTAGAGTAGTTTTGCTTGTCACACTGTAGTGAGCACTCTTAACCGTGGGGCCTTTTCTCCAGTCCTCCACGTTTTTGTGTGGGTTCTGGGAATCTCCTCATACTAAGGCAACTGAGCCACATCCAATCTTACATTAAAATGTAGACATTAATAATTTTTGTGGATTTTTGTTTTTTGAGACAGGGTCTCTCTGTGTAGCCCTGACTGTCCTGGAACTCTCTATGTAAACTAGGCTGACCTCAAACTCAGAAACTCTCCTGCCTCTACCTCCTTGCCTCCTGAGTGCTGTAATTAAAGGCATGTGCCACTCCTGGCTTACTTGGCTTGCAATAATTTTAAGGTGAGTATTAGAAACACTTGATTAAACTCCGTTATTTTATAAATATTTATTCATTTTTTATTACTTTTTTTCAGTGTTTCTGAATTGTTACTAAGTTAAAGATTTGTTTCTTGTATAATGATCCAGTTTCAAAAGATTAGAAGTTATTTTTCTGTTTATTTTCTTTAAATCTTAGACTAAATTTTAACGTTTCCTTGGCTTAGTAAATATTTATCAATATCCCAAGTGAAATAAAAATTGATAATTACCTGTTATTTATTTCTTTCCCTCATGTCTGAATCTTAGGGGATTACACATATACAGTAAGAAACCTGAGGACTCATTCTTCTGCCAAGTCCTTTTCAGTCTCTGTTTCCACTTCGTTCTCCTCTTCTCCTTGGTTTTGGCCTGGGTTTGGGGGTTGTGGGGCACATATGGCAAGGGTCTCATATAACCCAGGCTGGTTTCTACATAGCCGAGGATGACCTTGAACTTCTAAGTGCTGGGGTTAGAGGCGTGGGCCTTCATACTAAGGTGTAGTTGGTTCCAGGGATCCAGTCCAGAGCTTGTTAGATGCTAGCGAGGCAAGTGCTGGGCTACCCGAGCTACGTCCTCTACCCTGTGTGAAACTTTTCAGTGGTAGCACGTGTCTTTAATCCCAGCACTCGGGAGGCAGAAGCAGAAGGATCTCTGTGCGTTTGAGGCCTGCCTGGTCTACAAAGCAAGTTCCAGAATAATCAGGTCTACACAGAAAAACTCTTTGTCTCAAGAAACAAAACAGAAAAAAGAAAAGAAACTTTTCATATGCCAGCTGAAATTAGTTTGAAAGTGCCTTGATTGAAATCATTAAAAAACCGTCTGAGCCCTGTTCTCAGGAACTGTGGGTCACGTGATCGGACAGCCAGATGAAAAGGAAGAACTTAGATGCTCAGGTCCGCTGGTGAGGAAGGACTGCAATACTCAACAACTTCCGTCGCTCAGCATTGTGAGGAGATCTATGCAAAATAGTACTTACATGGTTTTCTGTTTTTAGGTTTGGTCTGAGATTGTAAAAGCCTTTTTAGATGGGTCACTTGATAAAAATGCCACTCAGAAGAAAACAGTATCAAGACGGTAAGTTTAGCCTCTCTTAATTAACTAGTTTTTGGGAACTGTATGATAGGCAGTTAGCCTAATGCTGATCCAGATCCCCAGGTCTCACCTGGGCAGTGGTGGCGCACGGGCTACAGAGTGAGTTCCAGGACAGGCTCCAAAGCTACACAGAGAAACCCTGTCCCGGGGAAAAACAAAACAAAACAAAAAAACCAAACAGATTCCCAGGTCTCACCCTCAGATTTTAATAGGTTTCAAAGATACGCCCCTGATTTTAGTAGTTTTGTCTTTGAATAGTGAGATTGTTGATCTTTTTTTTTCTCTATGCTTTTTCCTTCCATGTTTTATTCAGGAATAGTTTTTCAATGAAAGGTAGAAAAAGCAGCAAGGAGAAGCTGACCCTCACTGCACAGTGAGCCCTCAGTGCGTGGCTTGTGGAAAGTATATGGGGAAACTAGAAAGCCATTCAATAGTATGTATTATGAATAATAAACACTGGTAAAATTCTCTAAAAGAAGAAAATATTTATGGTTTTTTAAATTTTATTTGTTGTGTATGAGTTTTTTTGCTTGCATGTGCAGCTGTGCACCACTTGCATGCCTGGTGCCCATAAGAGGGGCCATAAGAGGGGCCAGATGTTCTGGAACCATAATTACAGACAATTGTGAACCTCCAAGTGTGTGCTGGAAATCAAACTCAAGTTCTCTGAGAGAGCTGCTGGTGCTTGCGACCCCTGAGCCACCTCCAGCCCATGTGTGTGTGTGGTGCTGAGGGTACAAGGCAGGGGTCTACCAATGAGCATGGTGTCTAACCTTTATTATTGGCAGTACTGTTTCTGTAAGTAGGAACCAAAAACCAAACTAAATATCCAGTATTAGAGGAACTGATAAGGAAATAATGCCAAAATGATTAAATATTCTATAGACATTTGTGGAAATGTATCAAAAATTTAAAATTCTCTAACTTTGCTTTAAAATTTTCAATAATTTTATATGAATGAGCTTTTTTCTTTTGCTTATTTTTTTCCTTCCCTCCTCCTCCTCCTC
>NC_022030.1:48334728-48345982 GCF_000317375.1 Microtus ochrogaster | reverse complement strand
CTTCTTCTCCTTCTCCTTCTCCTTCTCCTTCTCCTTCTCCTTCTCCTTCTCCTTCTCCTTCTCCTTCTCCTTCTCCTTCTCCTTCTCCTTCTCCTTCTTCTTCTTCTTTGTCAAGATTTCTCTGTGTAACTGTCCTGGCTGTCCTGGAACTCCCTCTGTATACCAGGATGGTCTTGAACTCACACAGATCTGCCTGCCTCTGCTTCCCAAGTGCTGGGGTTAAATGCATAAGCCCACCTATGAATGAGCTTTTTGCCTGCATGGTCATATGTGCACAGTGTCCTAGGAGGCCAGAAGAGGTGTTTGAATCCTCTGGAACAAGAGTTACAGATAGTTATGAGCTGCCATGTGGGTGCTAAGAACTGAACCTGGGTCTTCAAGTGTTCTCAACTACTGAGCTCTCTCTCTAGTCCCCCAAAATACAAAAAAATAAATACTGTCATTATAACTGAGTGAAATTTTATAATGTTTTCTAAATTGTCTGACAGTGGTTTATAAAATTTACACACACACACACACACATATATATGATGGCTTAGCAGTTGAGTTCACTTCCTTATCCACATTGGGGAGAACACAAACACCTGTAATTCCAGCTCCCAGGGATCTGATAGCTGCTTCTTATCTCTGTGGGCACCTGCATGCCCTCACAGACGTTTGTACACCCAGAAATAAAAAATAGACATCAGTGGCATTTATAAAATAAAAAATAAAATTCACATAGAAAAGTCATATCTTGTAGGACTAGGGGTGACTTGGTTGGTAATGTGCTGGCTGTTCTAGCTCAAGGACTTAAGTTCAGATTCAGCACCTATACGGAACCTGGGTGTGGTGGCATACACCCAAAACTCCAGCACTTGAGGGGACAGAGACAGTCTAACTGATCCAGTGAAAGACCTTATCTCAAAAAATAAGGTGCCAGACCATCAAGATGAATGGTGGGCCAGCCAGACAGCACGTGTGCTCATGCAGACTAGAGTTGGATGTCTGACGTCATTCTCTAAGTTTTGAGACTAGTCTCTAGTTAAACCTAAAGCTCCCTGACTAGGCAAGACTAGCTGAGCAGTGAGTCCTAGTGCCTGTCTCTTTTCTCTTTACACGAACCATCGCTGGGGATACGAATGTAGGTCCTCATGCCTGTGAAGCACGCACTTTACTGAGCCAACCATGCTCATGCCAATATCTTTACTCTGACCTGCTTCATTTTCTTTTCTTGGAGCCAGGCAGGGTAATAAAACAAAGATCCTGCACAGTTGTGCACATGTGTGGTTCCAGCTACTTGGTATGCTGAGGCAGGAGGATCATCCATTTGAATCCAGGAGTTAGAAACCCACCTCCCTAAAAAAGAAGAAAAGGCTTCATGAGAGCAACAGATTATTTTCCATACATAATGGTATTGCTTCATAAGTGTCTCTTAAGGATTATAACCTATTTGATACATTTCATATGATAGTATTTATTGCCATTCTCATCATTTGATTAATTCCCCTTTGTAAAAACTAAATTTCAGAAATAGTCACAGTAATTCCCAAGCTTCATTACACCGCAATTTGTGCTATTTTGTTTTAATATTGAAACCTGGTTTCTACCTCCAAACACTTAGATTCGATTGTTGCGAGGTGTGATTTGTGTTTTACTATTTTTACAAATGCCTCCTGGGTGATTCCAGTGTGCTGTAGTGTGGGAAGTGTTGCAGCATACTATCAGAAAATCCTCCTTTTCATCACGAACGTGCGGTCAGTTATTCAAATCTTATCACTATTTGGTCAAGGTTTATACTGGCTTGTTATGTGTTCAGTTCTGGGTGATAGTAATAAATAGGAAGAATTCTTGTACCTCATTCTAGTTGGAAGAAATTAGAAATGACCTAAATTTAGTAAATGTAGTATGAAAACTGTGGTGAAAAGACTGGAAAAGCTACAGAGTGTGGGGCGGAGAGGCATCCTTGGAGACTATTCTGATGGGGGTCACCGCTTGAGATTATTGTTCATCAACAATTATGAGACCATGGGGTTACCTGGATGTCCAAGGGAAGTCCGGCAAGAGACTGTGACTCAGAGTCTTAGAGGGCTGACTGCTCCTGGTGTGTCTGAAGCCAGTGTGGTACAGTGATGCAAAGTCCAGGTGAGAGAGGGAGATGAGGTCAGGGAACAGAGGCAGGAGTAATTCAGGTGCTTTTGCAATGAAGCGAGTTAGAAAGAGGCTAAGGCTTGGCCAGATGGTAATGAGGGACAGAAACAAAGGAGCAACAGAAAATTCTGTGCTCTGAAGACAGACCGGTCAACACTGGCTAATGAGATAAAGATGGAGCATGAGGGTAGAAGACAAGATGGTGAACCTTAGGAAGATAGAGTTTTACAGAGTGATCAAGAGTTTTGTGTGTTGGAAGCCACGTCTAATATGCTTTGGTGGAGTTTGCAGTTAAATTTATGCAAATTTATTGGAGGAAAGAGGTCCTGACTAGAAGCGAAATTTTGAAAGTATTTGTTATGTAGTTTTAAAATCTTGAGACCAGAGGTCACCAAGGCAGCAAATGCAGATTAAAAGGGAGGTTCAAAATAAGGCCCTGACGTAGTGAGTTCCAGAAGAGCCTGGGCCAAATAATGAGGCCCTATCAACAAACAGACAAACCAAAAAAAAGAAAGAAGTAAAAAAAAAGAGAAGTAAACAACAACCCTTGGACTTTCCATTGTTAAAACAGTCAAGAGCCAGAGAGAGTTGAGATGAGAGGAGATGGAGGGCAGGAGAGTTCACGGAGTGTGGTCCTGGGGGCCATGGAAGCAGTGCTCCCTGGAGTGACTGCTGATGTCTAGTAAGTCCGCTAAGATAAGGAATAAAGCAAACCTTGGATAGTTTTAGTGGTCATTGTTTACCAGTTATTTGTGGTTTTTAGGTTTCAGAATGTACCTTTCTGATTATGTCCTATCTGTCTCTATTTCTCAGTGAGTGAAACTTGATTGAGAGAAGCAGTGGAATTAAGAAGATTTAGAAGGAAGGATTAATATTAATGGAGAAACTTGTGTGTTTGGAAGCCTGTGCGGCATCAGAATTGTTTTACGTTTTCACCTGGATGGTAATAATTTAGATGTTTCTTTAAAGTCAGTTACTTCTTGAATTGCATGTAGGTATTTTATGTACTTTTTAATATGTAACTGAAATTTAACAAGAAAGGAAGAAAAATATATATGAATTTAGATACAAATTTGCTTTTAAAACTATTGATTACTGACTTCAATGGTTTTGTTCCACACATGGTAAGTTTGAACAGATTTTTTTTTGAGACATAGTTTTTCTGTTTAGCCCTGGCTGTCTTCGAACTTGCTCTGTAGACCAGGCTAGCCTCGAACTCATAAAGAGATCTGCCTGCCTCTATCTCCCAAGTGCTGGAATTAAAGGCATGCACCACAATTTCCCAGCCTGAACAGAATTACTTTTAGGAAGTTTAATCTCCACAAATACTTATATTCTTAATTTTTTTTCAAATTTTCTCCTTTAAGTCATCATGCAGTTGGAATCTATTTTAAAGAAAATTATACGGGAACAAAAAGGAAGGAACTTTAGTCCACCTATCTTCATTGACTACTTAAACAAGGAAACCTTAATGAGCCACAGGTGATCAAAGCATTAAGCCTTTATGAGGAAGTTACATATGCATAGAGCTTTTCTTTTAGTTCACATGACCTCCAAGGCTTTGGATGTCTCTTTTGTTTGTCATAAGTAGTCTATACCCCACTAGTTCACCCTCCAAAGCCGCTATCGAGCATTTAACTTAGGCTAAGCAAACATCGAGCCCAAATGATCTGTAGGCAGAGAAGTGTGTGTGAGCCTTGATGGACTCAGCCTTCCTGCCGTCATGGCCGCATTCAGTGCTTGTTTGTTACAGCATGATGCTCTGTTTATGGTGTTGTCAGGCAAGAGCCCACAGTGGCATCTATAGGATGTCCTGACATGGCATATACAATCTCTGGTAGGCAGAAGGAAGTTCTGGATGTGAGTTTGTGTGGAAATTGGTCAGTTCTGAGGACAATAGCAGGCACGTCTTCCCTATGCCCAAGACATAAAAATAGGACTGAAAAGATTTGCCTATAGTGAGCCAATAAGATTACTAAGAAATAAATGTCGATTGCATCAAAAAGGCTGTACAACCTGGAGTGGGAGCACACACCTTTAATCCCAGCACTTAAAAGGCAGAGGCAGGCCATTTCTGAGTTCTAGGCCAGTCTAAAAATAAGGCCCCATTTTAAAAAACAAAAGACAATGCAAGGTAGGATCCACCCATGAGAGGGTTTATAGGAGAGGATGCGGGGTGTGAATAACCAGAATGCATTGCATAGTCTGATATCAAGGAACAAATTTAACTAAAATTGACAAAAATAAGGTAAAATTAACACAGGTAGGAAAATAGGCAGTCCAGTATTTAGAGATTTTTATTTGTTCTTTAACATGTAATGTGTGACACTGGGTGAGGTTATGTACCCTGTGTGTGTGCAGGAGCCCTTAGAGGCCAGAAGATGGTGTCAGATTCTCTGAAACGTTGGGAGCCACCCATTGTGTTTGTGTTTGCTGGGAACAAAACCTACGTCCTCTTAACTGCTCAGTACCCTCTCCAGCTCACAGCCCGATATTTCTATTGGTTCTCACATTACAGGGATTTAGGGGTTTTTTTTTGAAGACCTAATAAAGAAATAATGTATTCCTCACACACTTTTTGTTGAGCCTAATTTTATACTCTGTATTGTTTTAGTAGGAAAGATCACCTTATATTTCATACTTTCTAAACTTAGTTTTGTCTTGTAGATCCTAGAAGACAGTATGATATTTTCTCTGGCTGATTGCATAATAACTGCAAAGTGTGAGTATAAATCGACTTCTCTCTCAGTTGGGTTACAGAGCATACACTGGCAAAAAGCTCTTCTGAAGAGAGACACTGCGAGAGCCCTCTGAAGTTTCCTTTCCTTGCTGCTGTGATCTTGTTTAAAAAGCTTGCTTCACATGGGTGCCTCCCCCCCACACATGTGTTCAGTTTCACCCTTGAAAACTGCCCTGAATTGCTTGGCACATTTTAGGGGCTGTGAATTCTAGTTAGCACCTGTGAAATGAAATCTGTCAACACCTTTCCTGCTGAGAGAGAGCTTCTCCATTTCCTTTCCTGCTCCCTTCCCTCTGGTGCTACAGGTTGAACCCAAGTCCTTGACCACATTAGATAGACAGTCCCCTACTGAGTCACAACCATCTGTGGCTGCTTTTCATTAACTCTAGGCAGGTGTGCTGTTCATAAGGACTCAGGAAGTGTACTGGGTCTACGGTGATGGTGCTCTGAAAGGACTCTCTTCTTGGAATTGAAGATGATTTCTATTTATAATTCTAAGATGTATGACCTTCAACTGGTTTGTAGGTTTGTATTGATACAGTATTATAAAAATGTTTATAAACATAAAAAGGCATAATATAAAATGCTCCCAGGAAGTATTCAGGTGGCAGTTTAAAATGTAAAAAATCTATGCTCCCTTGAAGGACTTCACTTATACTTCATTTCAAGGACAAATTTTTAAAATGATGAAGGCTGCTGGTGTAAACATCCACACATTTCTCTTCTTCAACATGTAGGTTGTCTAGATGCTATAGACTAAATGAAATTTGTGAAGATGTGTCAAGGATCTCAATTATTTAAAAAAAGTATTATTGAAATTTTATTATTTAAGTATTTTCTTGCATAGATTTATCTGTCATAGTGGCAGTGGGCACATGCCAGAGTTTGAGCACGCAGTGTGAGTTCACCTGACCCAGGTCCCAGGGGTTGGACCCACGTTGTTAGGTTTGCAGGGAGAGAACTCACCTCCAGTCATCTCACAACTCATCAGGGTTTTTTTTTATTGCTTATTTGCTTTAAATCTATATTACATTAAAATTTATCTTTGCTAAAGCTTTTTTTTTTTTAAATGGAGTTAACCTGGGCAGGGTGGCATGTGTATAAATTCCAGAGCCACACAGACTCAGTCTCACAAACAGAAACAAAACAAAGCTTAGTTTAATATACTGTGGCCACCACAAATTGGTTATCTCAAAGATAGAATTAAGAGTTAAATCTCATTTTCAGTATTTAGGGAGAGTTTATAAAGAACATTGCTATTTATTTCTTTGCATGTATGCTGTGAGCTTTTTAAAAGATGTATTTTTAATGCTTTGCTAGTTTTAATTGATGATGAAGTCAAGCAGGACATATGGGTGATTAGTGTATGCAAATCCTTGTTAGCAGTATATAGATATTGTAAACTTGTACTGAATATATTAGTATAGGTTGTAAATTGCATATGTTTACATATCCTTTGTGAAATGAAAGGCTGTGGCTCACCCAAAAGCCATCGTGGGCCAAGCTATATAAAATGGCAACACATTTCTTTAGTCCCTGTATTCAAGAAGCAAAGGCAGGCAGATCTCTGGGAGTTTGAAGCCAGCCTGGTCTACACAGCAAGTTCTAGGACAGCCAGGAAGTGTAGGGGAAGTTAAGGACATAGCCAGTTACTCTTGAATAATTGAGTTACCAGGTGGCTATTGATTTTAGAGGCAATAAATGAATCAGACATACATTTTTAAAAAGTTAACTTTGGGTTTTGTGAGTGTAGATCAGTATTACAACACTTGTCTTGCACACACAAGGCCTTGGTTTGATCCACCACACTGCAATAGTAGCAGCAACAGAAGTAATAATAATAATAGTAATAATGAGAATTTAATTTTGAGTCAGTCCTAAGTCTGGAAAAAAAGAAATTGATAAGGAAAGGTAAACAGTACTTCATATACATTACAGGGCAGGAGAAACAGGAAGGGAGAGCTCTCGGTACTGCTGCTTAAGACATCCTCGGGGTTCCATTCACCATGTGAAAACAACAGCCTACAGAATGGGAAAAGATCTTCACTAACCCCACATCAGACAGAGGTCTGATCTCCAAAATATACCAAGAACTCAAGAAATCGTTCATCAAAAGAACACATAATCCAATTTTAAAAAATGGAGTACAGACCTAAACAGAGACCTCTCAACAGAGGAATCTAAAATGGCTGAAAGACACTTCAGGAAATGTTCACAATTCTTAGTTATCAGAGAAATGCAAATCAAAACAACTCTGAGATTCCATCTTATACCTGTAAGAATGGCCAAGATCTAAAACATTGATGACAACTTATGCTGGAGAGGTTGTGGGTAAAGGGAACACTCTTCAATTGTTGGTGGGGGTGCAAACTGGTACAGCCCCTTTGGATATCAGTATGGCGATTTCTCAGAAAATTAGGAAACAACCTTCCTCAAGACCCAGCAATACCACTTTTGGGTATATGTCCAAAAAAATGCTCGATTATGCCACAAGGACATGTGCTCAACTATGTTCATAGCAGCTTTGTTTGTCATAGCCAGAACCTGGAAACAATCTAAATGCCCCTCCACCAAAGAATGGATAAGAAAAATGTGGTAAATTTACAAAATGAAATACTACACAGCAGAGAAAAATAATGACATCTTGGAATTTGCAGGCAAATGGATGGAGCTAGAAAGCATTATTTTGAGTGAAGTAACCCAGACACAGAAAGGCAGTTATCACATGTATTCATTCATAAGTGGTTTTTAAACATAAAGCAAAGAAAACCAACCCACAAATCACAATCCCCAAGAACCTAGACAACAATGAGGACTCTAAAAGAGACATACATGGATCTAATCTACATGGGAAGTAAAAAAAAATACATGGGAAGCAAAAATGACAAGATCTCCTGAGTAAATTGGGATCATGGGAACCTTAGGAGAGGGTTGAAGGGGAAGGGAGAGTCAGGGAGAGGAGCAGAGAAAAATGTAGAGCTCAATAAAATCAATAAAAAAAGAAAATAATCCATAAACCTTCAGAAACCAAAAGTGAGCCACGAGCCAGTGTCTGTCAGAGGGCATATTAAAAGTTCAGATGAGGGCCAGGGGGATGGCTCAGAGGGTAAAGGTGTCAGCCATCAACCTGATGACCTGAATTTAGACACAGGAAGCCACATGGTGGAAGGAGAGAACCAACTCCAACAAGTTCTGAACCCCACAGACATGTTAACAGTCTTATATATGCGTACATATGCACATACATTAATATGCACACAGTAGATAAATATGATTAATGTTTTTAAAATAGTACATGTGGGTGGACCTTACCCCAAACCTATAGAATCTGAATCTCTGGATGTTAGGTTGCAGTATCAATAAACTCTCAGATGTTTTAGGGGAGCCAATAGCCTGAGCAATAATTATTAAAAGTCTAAAAAAAATAATATCATAGGAGCAAATCTCCCACTAATTTGCTTTGTAGTAATCATTTCATTAGTGCTTCTAGATGAACAGGATGATTAAGTCAGGTCTTTATTTCATGAGATTGAAAGAGATAATGCAACATAATCTCCAACATTCAGTCCTCTCTCGGATGTTTGTTCTCACTGACCTCAGGCAGGAGGATGCAGACATCTGAGTTACCTGCCAGACTTCAGGAGGACCATGTCGTGATAGTGCACACACGTTCTCATCTTCTATATGTTCCTGCTCTATTCAAATCCTGTGGAGAGTTTTGTTTTTATTTTTGGTAACATTTATGTACATCTACCAGGAAAAACAGGAAGAAAGAAAATTTAAAAACTAAACCATTGACTTTTTTTTTCTTATTTTATACCAAAAATTACTCAGAAGCTACTTTCATTTATACTAATATAATTTTTACATAGTGTGTACCTGGGCAATCTGTTCTCTGACAACTGGGGATGTTCAGAAGAAGCTCTATAAGGAGATAGACCAAGTTTTTGGGAAGGGTCCTCTTACTCCAGAGAAAATTGAGCAGCTAAGGTAAGAATACAATGAAAGGAAAAAACATTAAAAAGACAACTATCAGGTCATTATTTATTAACTTAAAGCTTATGATAATATGTAGGAAATATATATATATATATATTGTTCTTAAAATATTTACATTGATTTTAATTTTGATTTGTTTCTGTTTATTTAAAAATTATTTAGACCGGTGGAGACAGAAATTTCTCCTGCAGCCATTCAGTCCCAAAGAAACATGCAGAGACTAATATTAATTATAAACTGTTTGGTACCTTTTCTCAGTAAGGCATTCTCATCTTGCTTCCTCTGTGTCTGGCTGGTGACTGGTTCTGCCTTTTCTCTTCCCAGAATTCTCCTAGTCTGGTTGCCTGCCTGTACTTCCTGCCTGGCTACTGGCCAATCAGCATTTTATTAACCTAACACTAATAACAAATCTTTACAGTGTACAAGAGAATCATCCCACAGTAGATGGATAAATGTAGTGTATACATTTAATCTCAGTATTTGAGAGGAAAAGGCAGGTGGATCTCTGTGAGTTCAAGGCCAGCCCCACCGACACAGTGAGTTCCAGGACAGCCAGAGACACTGTCTTGCAGAAAAATAACAACAAAATTTTAAGTGTTTATGTGTATAAAAGTATTTGTATACATTGTGTATGGGTGCCTGTAGAGACCAGAAGAGGGAGTTGGATCCCTTGGAACTGGAGTTGGAGTTAATCATGAGACACCCAACGTGGATGGGTACTGGGTCCCAGTTCAGTTCTCACGACTAAGTCACAAACACTCTTAACTGTTGTTGACAGCCAGTTTCTGCTTTGTGAGGCAAAGTCTTACTGTATGGGGCCACAGACTTGTAATCCTACTACCTCAGTCTCCTGGGTGCTGTGATCACAATATGTATACGACACCCATGTACATACAGATTTTAACAGATTAAATTTAATCTCATGTCTAAAATCAAAAAAGTAGTTCTGGGAGTTAGAGAGATGGCCCATCTCTCTAGAGTTAAGAGGAGTTAAGAGTACTGACTTCCCTTCTAGAGGACTTGGGTTCAATTTCCAGAACCCACATGGTGGCTCACTCACAGCCATCTGCAATTCCAGTTCCCAGGGATCCAATGCCCTCCTCTGGCTTCCACGAACAGTACATGCTAATGTGGTGCACAGGCATCCAAGCTAGCAAAATACCTATACACACCTAATAATGATAAATTTTAAATTTGTTTTAAATTTAATTTTAAATTTAAATTTAATTTAAATTTAAATGGCAATGGTTGTACCATATTGAAAAATAAAGTAGTTCTAGAGAATCTTTTAATTAGCCTGTATATAGTTCCAATGATGTCAAGCATGTGGACGTTTATACTTCATTTATAAGAATACAAAATAATACAGGCACACTGGAAAATGCTATGGTAGGGTTTTATAGTGTTAAGCATACACTCAGCCTCTATATGAAAAACTCCTCAGCATTCCTTGTAGTTACTTAAGAGAAATGAAAGCAGGCCTGTACAAAGACCTGTGTGCAAATGTTGGTAATTGTATATTCAAAACACACAAGAGCTGGAAGCAGTCCAGATGTTTACCAGCTGGTAGATAAAGTAGCAAATTTTGATTTTGCCATGTGGTAGTACGCAGATTAGTAAAAACAGGCTAATTTAAGTTATAAGAGCTAGTTATAGAAAGCCCAAGCTAATAGGCCAAATAGTTTGTAATTAATATAAGTTTCTGTGTGATTACTCGGTACTGGACAGCTGGGAAGTGAAAGCACAGCCTCTAGTTACAATCAATGGAGTCAGATGTGGAGGCACACAGTTGTAATCCCAACTCTCGGATGTAGCAAGTCTTTTTCTGTCTTTCCAGCCAGCTCCCAAATAACGACACAGAGACGTCTTATTAATTATGAAAGCTCAGTCTTTAGCTTAGGTTTGCTCCCAACTACCTCTTATAAATTAATCTGCTTCTATTAATCTACATTTTACCACTTTTTTTTTTACCTCTTTTCCTGCATGTCCTGCTTCTTCTACACCTGACTGGCAACTCTGCCTTTCTTCCTCCCAGCTTCCCCCCTGCCCATAAGTCCCCCTTATACCTCCTGCCTCCCTATTGGCCATCCAACTTTTTATTACACCAATCACAATATATCTTCACACAGTGTACAAATATCCCACAATACTTGGGAGGTGGAAATAGGAAAAGTGAAAATTTGAGGATAACCTGGGCTACATATCAAGACTTTGTCACAAACGTCTACCTCCCCCAAATGGAATAGATGCTAAATTGTGGAAATCATTGGGAGTTATTAAATTTAGAATATGTAGATGTTAGGATTATAGCTGAGAGCTTCCTGAAGCTGGCATTTACACACACACACACACACACACACACACACACACACACACACACACATA
>NC_022030.1:48304974-48334218 GCF_000317375.1 Microtus ochrogaster | reverse complement strand
GTGGATCTCTGTGAGTTCGAGACCAGCCTGGTCTACAAGAGCTAGTTCCAGGACAGGTTCCAAAGCCACAGAGAAACCCTGTCTCGAAAAACCAACCCCCCCCCCAAAAAAAAACAAAGTAAGAAATTGTAATACTGGCTGGGAGTGTAATGTAAATTAGTAAGGTAGGAGGAATGTGAGCTGGAGGCTAGCCTGGGCTACACGGGGTGGGCCTGTCTCAGAAGGAAGGAAGTAGAGAGCAGGGAAGAAAACAATAATCTTCTGATTCAGCTATTTGGGTTTCAGCATTGGTTCGCTTCATCCAGGAACAGTGTGCTGTGCAAGGAACAAGCCCTGCTCTCTCAGCTGTTTGAGCAGAACAGGAGCAATTCCCGCCTCACAGGTGTGGGCAAGCATGAAGTGATACTTGTAGAGTACTTAGGAAAGCCCCTCCTTCGTGACAAATATTTGGTGCATGTGTGTGCAGCACTCAAGGTTGGGTGCTATGCTAAACATTTTGTTTTTAATTTAAAATTTAAATCCATCATGTCCTCTCTCCCTCTCCTCCCTCCTACCCCACCCATGTCCTCCTTGTCTTTGACCATTGTTGTTCCACGAGCATATAAAGGAACCAACACATAAATGCATCCTGCCCAGCCCACTCCGTGCTGCTCGCACGTGTGTGCTTCTAAAGCTGCCCACTGGATGTCAGAAAGGCAAGTCAGAGAATGTATCCTTGGAGGACATAATTCTCCTTCTCTCAGCAGTTATCAGTTGCTTGTAGTCCCTCATCTAGGGGTGGGGCCTGGCGAGAGTCCCCCATCTTGGGAATGACAACTGTTGTTGGAAGTGTTCAGGTCTTGCTTGGGCAACCATGTTGTTGAGATTTCATGGGTGCATCTCCTCTGTCATAACTAGAAGGCACAGTCTCACAGTGGACTTCCTGGTCCTGTGGCATGAAACATTTTTCCTACGAATTCTACTTAATTATTTCAACAGTCCATGAGCTGAGTCTTCTGCTGCTGGAGATATTGATTAGAGAAGTCCTATGTACGCAACAGAGCAAATAGAGACAGAACGCCCGCTGTCAGGTGCTGTTGACCTTGGACACTGACGACCTCCTCAAGACAGATGAATGCACAGGATAAGCCTTTTGGCACACTGTAAATACTGACATCTTAATAATCTGTAGATGTGTTAAGATCTTAGTTGTGTTCCTCAGAATCTGAATACACCTGCCCCCCTGTGTACATGGAGGACAGGTGCTTTCCACCAAGCCCACTACGTGTGCTCAGCGTTCCTCCTTTCTAATGCAGTGTAGATCCTTTAAAAACATTTGTACGTGTTTTTTTTTAATGTTTCTACTTCTTCAGTAGCATTTGACAGGGAAATTCTAGAATAAAAAAGCCTTTCTTAATCTCTTAATATCTTTAACTTATAGTAAATACAGTATAATTCATAAATAGAATTTTAAGCTCAAATGCATAATTTTAATTGAAGAAATAATGTAACCTGCTACATTGCTGTATCTGAAGAATGTATTTTTTTCAATCCACTGTTCAGAAACAGCAAGAGATTAAACATCTGAGTGTTCACTGGTTTGGAAGTATAATAAAGTATAATGTTACTGCAGCAGATTTACACTGTTTCAGCCTGTGCATTTAGTGTTGATGTTTAAGGGGCAAGTGGGGCTGTGCTGTGTGAACCTCAGATTTTCCTTTTAGGTTTAATAAAGGTTGTTTTGCTGACGAATCAGTGATGAAAGTGTTTTCTTCCCTTCGTTTTTCAGGCACATGGGAATACCCAGAGCTGAGGAAAATGACTGAGACAAGAGTAGGAAAAAAAAGATACCATTCTCACCTGCTTAGAACTAGATGCTCTCTATGACAGTGAAGAATCTATGTGATTTTTAATGTCAAATTCTTAATCTTTTTTTTAAGGCAGGCCAAGTTTATTAAAGTAGATTAAAGCATACTTTTTTTTTTTTTTTTTTTTGGTTTTTCGAGACAGGGTTTCTCTGTGGCTTTGGAGCCTGTCCTGGAACTAGCTCTGTAGACCAGGCTGGCCTGGAACTCACAGAGATCCGCCTGCCTCTGCCTCCCGAGTGCTGGGATTAAAGGCGTGCGCCACCACCGCCCGGCTAAAGCATACTTTTAAGGGGTGAGAAAAGACAATGGCCAAAGAGCTCCTTATGATGATTTACATTGTTGTAGACTTGATATTATTTTAAAAACTTTTAGCACAGACAACCTTCTTAGGTAAACTTCTTCCTGATTCTGGTGACTTGGGTATCAAGTTTGCATTATGTAGCTAAAAACACCTCAAAATATATCATAATGGCAATCTGGATTCAGGGCAGACATGAGGTTTTAACTGAATATGTAATTGACAGCCCTGTTGGTTTAATTTTTATAGGAAGGGGAAAAGGTTTGCAAAGCTTCCTGCTGTATAGTAATGACAAGGTTCAGGACTCCAGAAATCAAGTTTAGAAAATTAATCAATGAGTGATCATCAGAGGGTCGCCCCCCCAAGGCCCAGAGATGTGATTCAGCTGCTGTTTCTCTGGCAAGTAATTAGTCTTGATACTTTTTCTACTCGTTGGTTTTAAAAGCTGATGATTTGGGGAGGACTGCAGCCCTAAAGTTTTCTGATCCTGCTAATCCACTTTCCAATCAAGATTCCCCTTTTCTAATTTAAAAATATGCCTCATTTTTCTTCCTTGCATTCTTAATAATGTTTGTAGACATAAGCATATTACATGATTAATAAGCACTCAGAAAGAGAAATTGGGGTTCAACCAAAAGATCTGCAAAGCAAAACAGCCAGCCACTTGAACTGATTTCAAGCTCTTACCTTAAACTCAGTCTAAAATCGTGATCCTGTTTCCAGGAATCTCAGAAGGAGACTGACTTCTGAGTGAGAGCTGTCTCCTTCCATTTTATAATTCTCTCTATGACTGGGATTAAAGGCATGAACCACTGGGCTTAAAAACTTGCACTGCCCAGTTTCTATGGAAACTAGTGTATTGAAGGTATGTGTTAATACTGCCTGCTCTATAAGACTGACCAGTGGGATGGTTTTACTCTCTGATCTTCAGACAAACTTTATTTACTAAAATACAAGTGAAATGTCACTACATAAGACCCTAAGTAGAGAAGCCATTTCTTCTCCATCTTCCTTTCTTTTTTTAAAAATTTATTTATGTATTAAAGATTTCTGTCTCTTCCCTGCCACCGCCTCCCATTTCCCTCCCCCTCCCCCAATCAAGTCCCCCTCCCTCGTCAGCCCGAAGAGCAATCAGGGTTCCCTGCCCTGTGGGAAGTCCAAGGACCACCCACCTCCATCCAGGTCTAGTAAGGTGAGCATCCAAACTGCCTAGGCTCCCACAAAGCCGGTACGTGCAGTAGGATCAAAAACCCATTGTCATTGATCTTGAGTTCTCAGTAGTCCTCATTGTCCGCTATGTTCAGCGAGTCCGGTTTTATCCTAGGCTTTTTCAGACCCAGGCCAGCTGGCCTTGGTGAGTTCTCGATAGAACATCCCCATTGTCTCAGTGTGTGGGTGCACCCCTCGCGGTCCTGAGTTCCTTGCTTGTGCTCCCTCTCCTTCTGCTCCTGATTTGGACCTTGAGATTTCTGTCCGGTGCTCCAATGTGGGTCTCTGTCTCCGTCTCCTTTCATCGCCTGTCCATCTTCCTTTCTGATGAAGCATTGATCTCTGATACGTAGAATGTTTACAAATTATTATTATTATTATTATTATTATTATTATTGCTTTATAAATAATACTATTCAATATTTCCACTTCCTCCCCTCTTCCCATTTCCCTCCCTCCAGTCCTAACAAAGGGCAGGGTACCCTGCCCTGTGAGAAGTCCAAGGCCCTCCCCGCTCCATCCAGGCATAGGAAGGTGCACATCCAAACAGACTAGGATCCCAAAAAGCCAGTGTATGCAGTAGAATCAAAACCCAGTGCCATAATCATTGGCTTCTCAGTAGGCCCCAATTGTCAGCCACATTCAGAGGGTCCAGTTTGATCCCATGCTCATTCAGTCCCAGTCCAGCTGGCTTTGGTGAGCTCCCATTAGATCAGGCACACTGTCTCAGTGAGTGGACCAACCCCTCACAGTCCTGACTTCCTTGCTCGTCTTCTCCCTCTTTCTGCTCTTCAACTGGACCTTGGGAGCTCAGTCCAGTGCTCCGATGTGGGTCTCTGTCTCTATCTCCATCTGTCGCTGGACAAAGGTTCTATGGTGATATTCAAGATAGTAATCAGTCTGACTATGGGACAAGACCAGTTCAGGCACCCTGTCCTCCACTGCCCCAGGGTCCTAGCTGGGGACAGCCCCATGGACTCGTGGGAACCCATCTAGAGCCAAGCCTCTTGCCAACCGCGAAATGGCTCCCTTATTAAGATATCTTCTTTCCTGCTCCCATAACCGACCTTCCTCCATCTCAACCATCCCACTCCCCCAAACTCTACCCAACCCTTCCCTTCTCCCTTCTCTTTCCCCCCTCTCCCCTTCCCCCACCCCAACTCCACCCCCATGCTCCAACTTTTGCCTGGCGATCTTGACTGCTTCCAATTTCCAGGAGGATCTATTCGTTTTTGTTTGGGTTCACCTTATTGCTTAGTTTTCCTAGGATCATGAACTATAGGCTCAATGTCCTTTGTTTATGGCCAGAATCCACTAATGAGTGAGTACATACCATATTCGTATTTTTGGGTCTGGGTTATCTCATTCAGGATAGTGTTCTCTATTTCCATCCATTTGCATTCAAAATTCAAGATGTCGTTGTTTTTTACTGCTGAGTAGTACTCTAATGTGTAGATGTGCCACACGTTCTTCATCCATTCTTCCATTGAGGGGCATCTAGGTTGTTCCCAGGTTCTGGCTATTAGAAATAATGCTGCTATAACATAGCTGAACAAATGCTTTTGTATTATGATTGGGTATCTCTTGGCTATATTCCCAAGAGTGATACTGCTGGATCTTGAGGAAGGCTGACTCCCAGTTTCCTGAGAAACCTCCACACTGATTTCCAAAGTGGTTGCACAAATATGTATTACCACCAGCAATGGATGAGTGTTCCCTTACTCCTCATCCTCTCCAGCATAGGTTATCATTGGTGTTTTGATTTTAACCATTCTGACAGGTGAAAGATGATATCTCAAAGTTGTTTTCATTTGCATTTCCCTGATCGCTAAAGAAGTTGAACATGACCTTACGTATCTTTTGGCAATTTGAACTTCTTCTGTTGAGAATTCTCTATTCAGTTCAGTACCCCATTTTTTAATTGAGTTATTTGGAATTTTAATGTCTAGTTTCTCGGGTTCTTTATATATTTCAGTGTGGTCGGATTATATATATATATATAATATTGAGGTCTTTAATACATTTGGACTTGAGTTTTGTGCTTGGTGATAGATATAGATCTATTTCTACAGGTTGACATCCAGTTATGCCAGAACCATTTGTTAAAGATGCTTTCTTTCTTCTGTTGTTTAGCTTCTTTGTCAAAAATCAGGTGTTCATAGGTTTGTGGATTAATATCTGGATCTTCAATTAAATTCCATTGGTCAACATCTCTGTTTTTATGACAATACCATGCTGTTTTCATTACTGTAGCTCTGTAATAGAGTTTGAAGTCAGGGATGGTAATGGTAATGCCTTTATTGTATAAGATTGTTTTGGTTATCCTGTTTTTTTTCCATATAAAGTTGATTATTGTTCTTTCGAGATCTGTGAAAAATTTTGTTGCGGTTTTTTTTTGTTTTTTTTTTTAGGGATTGCATTGAATCTATAGATTGCCTTTGGTAAAATTGCCATTTTTACTATGTTGATCCTACCAACCCAAGAGCATGGGAGATTATTCCATTTTCTGTTGTCCTCTTCAATTTCTTTCTTCAAAGACTTAAAGTTCTTGTCAAATAGAACTTTCACTTCCTTGGTTAGTGTTACCCCAAGATATTTTATGCTATTTGTGGCTGTAATGAAAGGTGATATTTCACTGATTTCCCTCTCCACTTCTTTATCCTTTGTGTATAGGAGGGCTACTGATTTTTTTGGAGTTGATCTTGTATCCTGCCACATCACGGAAGGTATTTATCAGCTGGAGGAGCTTTTTGGTAGAGTTTTTGTGGTCATTTATGTACACTATCATATTGTCTGCAAATAACGAAAGTTTGACTTCTTCCTTTCCAATATGAATCCCCTTGATCTTCTTATGTGGTCTTATTGCTATTGCTAGAACTTCAAGCACTATGTTGAAGAGATATGGAGAGAGTAGACAGCCTTGTCTTGTTCCTGATTTTAGTGGGATGGCTTTGAGTTTCTCTTTATTTAATTTGATGTTAGCTGTTGACTTACTGTATATTTCTTTTATTATATTTAAGTATGATCCTTTTATCCCTATTCTCTCCAAGACCTTTATCATAAAGGGATGTTGAATTTTGTCAAATGCTTTTTTGGCATCTAATGAAATGATCATATGTTTTTTTTTCTTTCAGTTTATTTATATTATGGATTACATTGATATATTTTCATATGTTGAACCAGTCCTGTATCTCTGGGATGAAGCCTACTTGATCATAATGAATGATTGTTTTTATGCACTCTTGAATTCGGTTTGCCAGTATTTTATTGAGTATTTTTGCATCAATGTTCATGAGTGAGACTGGTCTGTAATTCTCTTTCTTGGTTGAGTCTTTGTGAGGTTTTGGTATCAGGGTAACTGTAGCTTCATAAAAAGAGTTTGGCAATGACTCTTCTGTTTCTATTATGTGAAACACATTAAGGAGTATAGGTATTAGTTCTTTTTGGAAGTTCTTGTAGAATTCTACGTTAAAGCCATATGGTCCTGGGCTTTTTTCATTGTGAGGTTTTTGATGACAGCTTCTATTTCCTCACGACTTATAGGTCTATTTAAATTGTTCACCTAGTCTTGATTTAACTTTTTTTATTTAATTTTTGTATATGGTATTTATCTAAAAAAAGTCCATTTCTTTTATAATTTCCAATTTTGTGGCATACAGGCTTTTGTAGTAAGACCCAATGATTCTCTGAATTTCCTCAGTGTCTGTTGTTATGGTCCCCCATTTTATTCCTGATCTTGTTAATTTGAGTGTTCTCTCTCTGCCTTTTGATTAGTTTGGATAGGGGTTTGTTAATCTTGTTGATTTTCTCAAAGAACCAACTCTTTGTTTCATTGATTCTTTGGATTGTTTTCTGTGTTTCTATTTTGTTGATTTCAACCTTCAGTTTAATTATTTCCAGTCTCCAACTCCTCCTGGGTGAGTCTGCTTCTTTTATTTCTAGATCTTTCCGGTGTGATGTTAAGTCTCTAATGTGAGCTTTCTCCATTTTCTTTATGTGGGCACTTAGTGCTATGAACTTTTTTCTTAGCACTCCTTTCATAGAGTCCCTTATGTTTGGGTATGTTGTGTCTTTATTTTTGTTGATTTCAAGGAAGACTTTAATTTCTTTCTTTATTTCTTCCTTGACCCAGGGGTGGTTCAGTAGTTGACTATTCAGTTTCCACGAGTTTGTAGGCTTTCTGGGGGGAAGAATTGTTGTTGAATTCTAACTTTATTCCATGATTATCCGAATAGACACAGGTGGTTACTACAATTTTTGTATCTGTTGATGTTTGCTTTGTTATCGATATGTGATCAATTTTCGAGAAGGTTCCATGAGATTCTGAGAAGAAGATGTATTTTTTCTATTTGGGTGGAATGTTCTGTAGATGTCTGTTAAGTCCATTTGATTCATTACATCTGTTAGTTTTCTTATTTCTCTGTTAAGTTTCTTTCTGGTTGATCTGTCCTTTGGTGAGAGAGGAGTGTTGAAATCTCCTACTATTAGTGTGTGGGGTTTGATATGTAATTTGAGTTCCAATAATGTTTCTTTTACATATGTGGGTGCTTTTATATTTGGGGCATAGATATTCAGGATTACGACTTCATCCTGATGAATTGTTCCTGTTATGAGTATAAAGTGTCCATCTCCATCTCTTCTGATTGATTTTAGTTTGAAATCAGTTTTGTTAGATATTAGTATAGCCACACCCACTTGCTTCTTAGGTCCTTTTCCCAACCCTTTACTCTGAGGTAGTGTCTGTCTTTGAGGTTGAGGTGTATTTCTTATAAACAGCAGAATGTTGGATCCTGTTTTCATAACCATTCTCTTAACCTGTGCCTTTTTATCAGTGAATTGAGTCAATTGATATTAAGTGATATTAATGACCAGTGGTTGTTAACTCCAGTTATATTTTTTTAGTGGTAGTGTTTGTGTGTTTCCCTTCTTTCAGTTTTGCTGGTAGAGGGTTATCAGATGTCTGTGTTATTACAGGTGTTGTTGGCTTCCTTGGGTTGTGATTTTCCTTCTAGTACTTTCTGTAAGGCTGGGTTTGTGGCCATGTATTGTTTAAATCTATTTTTTGTCCTGGAATATCTTGTTTTCTCCATCGATTGTGAAAGAAAGCTTTGCTGGGTATAGTAGTCCAGGCTTGCATCCATGGTCTTTTAGTGTCTGCAGTACATCTATCCAAGACCCTCTGGCTTTCATGGTTTCCATAGAGAAGTCAGGTGTAATTCTAATAGGTTTACCTTTGTATGTTACTTGACCTTTTTCCTTTACAGCTCTTAATATTCTTTCTTTATTCTGTATGTTTTGCGTTTTGATTATTATATGGCAAGGGAATTTTTTTTTTTTTTTTGGATTTTCGAGACAGGGTTTCTCCTTAGCTTTTGGTTCCTGTCCTGGAACTAGCTCTTGTAGACCAGGCTCGCCTCAAACTCACTGAGATCCACCTGCCTCTGCCTCCTGAGTGCTGGGATTAAAGGCCCAGCAAGGGGATTTTTTTTTTGATCCTGTCTATTTGGTATTCTGTAAGCTTCTTGTACCTTCATAGGAATCTCCTTCTTTAGGTTGGGAAAGTTTTCTTCTCTAATTTTGTTGAATATATTTTCTTGACCTTTGAACTGTAATTCTTCTCCTTCTTCTAACCCTGTTATTCTTAGGTTTGGTCTTTTCATGGTATTCCAGATTACCTGGATGTGTTGTGTTAAGAATTTGTTGGATTTGCTGTTTTCTTTGATCAATGAGTTTGTTTCATCTATAGTATCTTCAACGCCTGAGATTCTTTCTTCTATCTTTTGCATTCTGTTGGTTATACTTGTCTCTGTAGTTTCTGTTCATTTACCCAGATTTCCATATCCAGCCATTCCTCGGTTTGTGTTGTCTTTATAGCCTCCATTTTGGTCTTCAAGTCTTGACCTGTTTCTTTTACCTGTTTGATTGCTTTTTCTTGGTTTTCTTGGGTATCTTTGAGGGATTCATTATTTCTTCTAACTTTTTGTTTGTCTCCTCCTCCATTTCTTTAAGGGAGTTTTTCACAACTTGTTTAAGGGTCTCCATCATTTTCATAATGTTACATTTAAAGTCGATTTCTTCTACTTCTTCTGGATTAGTGTGTTCAAGTCTTCCTGTTGTGTGTTCACTGGATTCTGGTGTTGTCCTGTTGTTTTTCAGGTTGTTGGAGGAATTCTTGCATTGGTGCCTGCCCATCTCTTCCTTCAAATACGGCCAGGAAAGTCTTGGCATCTTGGTCTAATCTTTGCTGTGACTGTGTACTTGGTGGATTTTCTTGGTCTGCCCTCTCTTAGGACCCCTCAGCACTGGAGCTGGCTCTCAGATACCCTCTGCCCTGAAGCAGACTGTGCTGACAGATCACTCTGGACCTCCTCAGCATGGGAGCAGGGCCTCTTGCTGGGCTCCAAAGACCTTGCAGAAAAAAGGGCAGGCTTGGGGGACAGGGTGGAGTGGTACAAAGAAGCCCCATCAGCAGGGCCACTCACCACTGGCTCTCCAGACCCCTCAGACCGGAAGCAGGCTGAGTTGGGGGAATCCAAGGACCCTGCAGATGAAAAGGAGTGCTTGGAGGCAAGTTGGGATGGGGTAAAGAAAGCCAGTAGCCAGGAACACGCCCCACTGGATGGCCAGAAAAGTTTAGGGAATTGGAGGGTGCCTGGACTTCGTTCCCCAGGACCACCACTGCGGATTTCCTCAGCAAAGAAGCAGGACCTCTTTCTGGGCTCCAAGGACCTCACAGACCAGATTCTTAATCTTTGGTAAGTAGTCGACTCTCTTCTGGGTCAGATTTGCGTACACAGTGGCCACTGTGCTCATGAGCGTGTTGGTGAGGAGGCTGCTTGCTGCCTCCTTGCTGTGGAAGGGCACATTTTTGAGATGAAGTATGAACTGGTCACATGATCGAGGGAAGACGCATGGGTCACTGTCTCCAAAAGGAACTAGACATTTATACATTTTAAGTCTTTGTTAAGTAGATGAAGGGAAAAATACCTATTTAGAATATGTGCTGAGTCCTTTTACATCATTTTCTAAGCTGTCATTTTTATTCATGATTTTCTCAGGTTGATCTCTCAAATGATTTTTTTTTTTTTTGAGAGAGAGGGTTACTCAGTGTAGGATTGACTGTCCTCGAATTCACTCTGGAGACCAGGCTGGCCCCAAACTCATAGAGATCCACCTGTCTCAGCCTCCCAAGTGTTGGGATTAAGGGCATGTGCCACCACCACCTCGCTCAAATAAATAAACTTAGAATTCTTTAGTGAAAGTTGGAGAATCACGTTTTCTGAATATCCATAAGGAGAAACAATGTTAATTTCTATTAAATCATCTGTCACTCTATTTGGGTATTATTTTTGTTTTCTGAGTATCAGTTAATGTACCTTAATTATTTTAATAAAGTTTTGGTAGTTTCCTAGACGTTCTGTCTAATGTCTGCTGTATTTTCTCTTTGCTCCTAAACATTTGTCTAAAGGCTTGGACATTGCTCAGCAGTTCAGAATCTCTGGGACTAGCCCAACGGCTTTTGAATGTGCTTCAATGCAAGTGCTCCTTCTATGTGTCAGACAGAGGTGCAAGCTTGTCCTATTTCACTTGAAATCTCAAAGCAGTATGTTAAACTCTATTTTCATGCAGAGATACAGAATTCCCAAGTTGGGAAGCAATTATGTTGTCGTAATGACACAAAATGAACACTTTGGTAAGAAAGAATAAAACACTAGTCAAAACCCATAGCCAATGTGGGGTTGAAGAAGAAAACAGATGGCTGAAGATATTGTAAGCTATATGATAGACAAGGAAATATGCATATTAACAGGTGATGGACTCACACAAACTGTTCAGGATGTGGCTCAGTGGGAAGCCTTGAGTTCTGTCCCCAGCACCTTGAAAACAAAACAAAACAAAAATAATCAAAATAAATAGATTAAGAAAAATACACAGGAAGAAGAATAGACAAAGGATTAGAACAGAGAAATGGCTGGTGAGTGTCTACAGCAATGTTCAGTCATTACTAAGTAAAGCAGTACTGAAGCTATTTAGGAGATATTTTAAGAATCATTCAAGATATACTTTAGCACTACTAAGTTTTATTTTTGATGGTTTATTGATAGCATTATGGCTTAGTTTGTCTTTTGTCTTGTGTTATAATGATGAAGAATTTCCTCTCTGCTCTTCCACTGAGCTGTCATTCCAACCCTAAATTTTTTAACTCAGCCCCAGCTGCTGTTGCTGCTACTTGTTGATTTTTGTTGTTGTTTAGTTTTGTCTTGTTTACTAATGAATCCTTTTTCTGGGTCTGCAAGGTGACTCAGCCAGAAAAGGCACCTGCTACCAATCCTAATGATGTGTGTTTGATCTGAGATCTATATGATGGAAAGAAAGAACTGACTTCTACGTGTCCTCTGACTGACACAGTGCGCCCACCCACACAAATAAGTACTATTAGACATTTCCTTTTTCTGTTTTGTTTTTAGACAACTGTAGGAAGAATACCAATAGGTAGATGATGTGGGATGCCCCTTTGCATGCTGTGAATATGTTTTATTACCGTTGGCTAATAAAGAAGCTCCTTTAGGCCTGTAGCAGCGCAGAATAGAGCAAGGCAGGAAATCTAAGCAGAGATAGATGAGAAAAGAAGGAGGAGTTGGGGAGACACCATATAGCTAATGAAGGAGCCATACACAAGAACTTTACCCAGTAGGCGACAGCCTGTGGCGAAACACAGAATAATAGAAATGGCTTTTTTTACGCTGTAAGAGTTAGTTAAAAAGAAGCCTAAACAAACAATGTTTTAATTAATATAGTTTCTGTGTGATTATTTCGGGTCTGGGCAGCAGGAAACAAATGAGAGGCCTCCATCAACAGATGGAAAAGATTATTTTTAACACAACTGAATTTTTTGTTTCTTTTTTTTTTCTTTTGGTTTTTCGAGTCAGGGTTTTTCTGTGTAGCTTTGGAACCTGTCCTGAAACTCACCCTGAAGACCAAGTTGGCCTTGAACTCACAGACATCCACCTGCCTCTGCCTCCCAAGTGCTGGGGTCAAAGGTGTGTACCACCACCACTCTGTTGTTGGTTTTTCAAGACGGGGTTTCTCTGTGTAGCTCTGGCTGTCCTGGAATTCATTCTGTAGACCAGGATGGCCTTGAATTCACAGAGATCCACCTACCTTTGCTTTCCAAGTGCTGGGGTTAAAGGCGTGGGCCACCACACCTGGCTACACCTCTGAATTTCATCTGTAATTTCCAAGAGCTATACATGTCAAGTTATAAAGCAAGTGTGTGCATGCATGTGTGTGCATGCATACAAGTGTGTGCATACATACATGCACACACACCAGTTGTTCTATGGTGTGTTTGTTGTTCAGATAATTGCAAGAACTATTTATGACTAATTAATATAGAATTTAGTTGGCTCAGCCTGCCTTCATTTTCTACTGGTTACAGATACATAATCAAGCTGTAGCATTTATTTCTAACACACACACACACACACACACACACACACACTTAAATTATGAAATATATTCTAAAACCTTAAGTGAAATCTATTCTTGGTTACTATTGTGTGGTTTCTAGAGTTGTCAAATTGTTAAATCTGGCCTTTCCCACCTGTATTTTCTGTGGACTGGGCTTTGTTTGTGTTCTTTGTGATTTAGTGAATAGACTGGAAACTGGCAAAGGAGTACAGTGGGCAATTAATGTGTAAACCAGGTGTCAGCGAGAAATGCTGAAATAAGGGTAATTTTAAAGCAAGTAATTCCTGCTAAGCAAAGATTCTTTTGGATACTTCAGTAGTTTATTTACAAAAATAAACACAAGTAGGGTGTGATGGCTCATTCCTGCAGACCATTGGGTCTGCAGACTCTGGAGACTTAAGCAGGAGGATTACTACTTAAATTCAAGGCAATCCTATGCTACAGAATAAGACTAGAAAAGCAAATAAAAGTGGGCTGGTAAGATGGCTCAGAGACTAAGAACACTGACTGTTCTTCCAAAGGTACTGAGTTAAATGTCCAGCACCCACATGGTGGCTCACAACCATCTGTAATGAGATCTGGTGCCCTCTTCTGGCCTGCAGGCACACATGAAGGCAGAACACTGTATAATAAACAAACAGGCAAACAAACAAATAGCAAATAAAAGGTCTGAGCTCCAACATTTCAAGTTATTTTAATACGTTCAGTGGGATTTACTGAAACGTTGAAATTTTGTTATATTTTGTTTTTGACACAGGGTCACCTGTATCCCAGGCTGGTTTCCAACTCACTACTACTGCTCGGGATGACCTTGAACTTCTGGTTTTCCTTACCTCTATTGAGTCCTCTAACCTTGTCCTGCCCACCCCACCCCTACCTATTCACCACGGGCACTGCTGGAGATACAGCCGTGAACAAAACAACTCTGTTAGGGGATGGAGTTTAGCTCACACAGGCCCCAGGTTTAGTCTACAGAATCAAACAAAAACTCACGGATGTGACATTGTTATCATGTCTGTCTATTTTTGTGCTTCATCTTGGAAAGGAAACCCCACTCCTATGTCTGGAGGTTTAACACATAGAATTCTCTGACACCCAGATCTCTCAAGTGCCCAGGAAGGAACTTATAGGTGACTACATGACAAAAAACAAAGCAAATGAACAAACGGAAAAACAAAGGATCCAGTCATGAGCTGTACTGTGGGGAAACTGTTGGCTAGTTACTCATTGTGACACTCACTTGAGCCGCTGAGGCAGGAGGATTGTGAGTTCAAGGCAAACCTGGCCTACATGCATAGTGAGACCCTGTCTCAAAGGAAAGAAAAACTCTTAGGAGTCAAATCAGTGTTCCCTTTTTAGTGTACGACAAAAGAATCAGATTCGGTGTCTTACCAAGGAGGACAATCCACAGTGGTGCTCGTTAGGAGAACTAGACAGCTTTCAGAGCAAGAGGAAACATAGCTAAAAATTTATTTCATTGTTAGAGAGCGTTATCAGCCCTTCATATGAATTGTTTGATTACACTGCTGCATAGACGGTTATGATTTTCACCATCTGTGGCTTATGTGTCAAGGTCATTATGGGCTAATAGATATCCAGATTTTCCAGGGATTTGGTGGCATAACCGTACCAAAAGGTAGAGGCAGCCACCTAGGTAGGACTTCTGGGAATGGAATAAAAGTCTTAGGCCTTCTCTCTGTGGATATTTCACACATAAGGTCTTTGGAAAATATGTGCGTACGCCTAGGCTGCTGTTACAGTCATAGGCTATTGTTAAGCTTTCAGAGTATAAATTCAAAAGGACTTTGAAAACACATTTTAAAATGTTCTTGATACAGAACCTTTGATGAAGAAGAAGCAAATGTGCTATGAATGCTAAATTTACGTAGATTTAAAAATACAAATCTGCCAGCAAAGTTGCCATGGCAACCTTTCTTAACATGTGTGTAAATTTTATGTCTGTCTCTTTGAGGTTTTCATCTTTCCCAACACATGGTCTAATCACAAGAATTGGGCACTGTGCTATGTTTCTATATGGGTGGTGCCCCATGGAAATCATACAGTTTTGGAAAATGTGGATCCAGCAACAGGGACAGTTCTGTGGCATGCCATCTTGCTCTCTGTGTGGTCGTAACTGATCTGATTTCAAAGATAAAGTTTAGTATTGAAAGAAACCCATGGTTATGTTCCACACTCCTGTTTATTCTTATCTAAGGGGTTTAGAGAAATGTCTGAGAAAATCTGGTAAATGGTGATGCAGCTTCCCTGAGACCGTCTAAATGTACTCTTTGGATGATGTCATAGGGTAACCCCGAAGCACAGCTACTTTCACAGTGGCAAGTGTGTGCAGAGCGATAAGCCCAAGCTGCTTCTGAGCCAAACTCCACCATTGCATCTCTCCTTCCACTCCAAGCTTCGGGTGTGTTTTCACTCTCAAATTCTAGTCTGCCTGTCAGGAGCAAGGAGAACAGCAGGATTTAGAGGGGATTTTCACCCTCAGTTTTGATATTACAGATTTCTTTCTTCTTTTTTCCTTTCTTCCTTCCTTCCTTTTTATTTTTGTTTTTCAAGACAGGGTATCTCTGTGTAGCCCTGACTGTTCTAGAACTCACTTTGTGGACCAGGCTGACCAGATATCCTTCTGCCTCTGCCTTGTAAGATTGAAGATTGTAGTGTACCACTACACTCCACTAAGATGCTGACAACTTCTTGAGGTTTATGGTCAGCTTTGAAATCTGTGGAACAATCTTCAGTAGGACTGGATTGTGAACTATTGACTTTATTCTAGGTACCATCTGTGTCTTTGATATTACCTCTAGTGCTGTTGTAAATGAATCTCTTAGCTTTCTGTAGTTGAATCATGGACAGAGATTTATTTTTTTCTATTGGAAGGTCTTCTGATTTTTCCCTTGAAATTTCATCATAAGAGCCATGAAATAGTCACAGATGACTACTTGGCCCATTACCTCTAACTTCTTATTGGCTAACTCTTACATATTAATTTAACCCATCTCCATCAATCTGTATATCATAGCCTACCAGCAAAGTTTCAGCATATCTATCTCTGGCAGTAGATCCATGGTGTCTTCCTCCTAGCATTCAGCCTAGCTTTCCCTGCCTACCTAAGTTCTGCCTTGCTATAGGTCCAAAGCAGTTTCTTTATTCATTAATGGTAATCACAGAACCCAGAGGAAAATCCCACATCTCTCATGGATAGGTAGGATTAACACAGTAAATGTTAATGACAATATTACCAAATTAATATACAGACTCAATGCCATAACCATCTGATGGAGGAAGGTCATTGGTTAATAAAGAACCATTTGATAAGCCAGCCCTTAGGTGGGAGGAGTAAACAGAACAGAATGCTGGGAGGAAGTGAGGCAGACGCCATGCCTCTCCTCTCCAGGTCAGACGTGATGAAGCTCCAGCCCAAGATGGACGTACGCTAGAATCTTCTTGGTAAGCCACCACCTCGTGGTGCTACACAGATTACTAGATATGGGTTAAGGCAAGATGTGAGAATTAGCCAAGAAGAGGCTAGATATAATGGGCCAGGCAATGTTTAAATGAATACAATTTGTGTGTTGTTATTTCAGGGGCTAAGCTAGCCAGGCGGCTGGGAGCCAGGCAGCGGGAAGTGGCCCACAGCTCCTTCTACAACCATCAAAATTCCAAAACAATTTTTTTAAAAAAGAAAACTATATTTTCATTATATATACTAATCCAAGTTCACTCCCCCCTTCTCCCATTCGCTCCACATACCCTCCCACTCCACCCCTATCCACTCCCTTGCTACTATATATAGGCTGACCAAGGTATCATCCAAATCAAATAGGTTCCCAAAAATTCAGTACATGCAGTAGGGATAAATTCTGGTGCCACTGCCAGTGGCCCCTCAGTCTGCCACAGCCATGCAAATGTCAACCACATTCAGAGGAACAAGTTTGGTCCTATGCTTGTTCATTCCCAGTCCAGTTGGAGTTGATGAGTTCCGATTAGCTCAGGTAGACTGTTTCAGTGGGTGAACCTATCATGGTCTTGACCTCTTTGCACATATTCTCTTCCTTCTACTCTTCAACTGGATTTTGGAAGCTCAGTCCAATGCACTGATGCGGGTCTATGCTTCTGTTTCCATCAGTTGCTGGACGAAGGTTCTATGGTGATATTTAAGAAATTCATCAGTCTGACTACAGGGCAATTCAAGATCGGGCCCCCTCTCTTCTATTGCTTAGGGTCTTAACCAGGATTATACTTGTGGGATTCCCGGGAGTTTCTCTAGAGCTAGGTTTCTTGCTAACCCTATAATGGCTCCCACAGTCAATATATCTCTTTCCTTGCTCTTATCTCTATCCCTCCCTCCATCTCGACTATCCCATTTCCTCAAGTTCTCCTCACCTCTCCCTTTCTCTCCTCCTCTTCCCCTTCCACCCTCACTTCTCTGCTCCACCCCCATGCTCCCAATTTTATCAGGTGATCTTGTCTGTTTCCATTTTCCAGGTGGATCTATATGTTTTTCTTAGGGTTCACCTTATTACTTAGCTTCTCTAGGATCATGAACTATATGCTCAATATCCTTTTGTTTATAGCTAGTATCCACTTATAAGTGATTACATACCATAGTCATCTTTTTAGCTCTGGGTTACCTCACTCAGAATAGTGTTTTCTTTTTTTTCCTTTTCTTTCTTTCTTTTTTTTGTGAGCCAGACTATAACTTTATTTGTTCCAGGGAGCTGGCCAAAGCGCTCTCAGAACTTCTGGAACTGCTTCTTGGTGCCAGCAGCCTTAGTGACCTTGAGTATGTTGAAACTCACAGGGGCCTGCACTTCCCCACAGTGACAATGTGGCCGATCTGTATATCCCTGAAACGGGGGACAGGTGCACAGACATGTTCTTGTAGCATTTCTTTTGGATGTAATGAAGACAGTCCAGGTGGATGACAATGGTCCTCTGCATCTTCATTATGGTCATGACACCAGACCGAATCTGACCTCAGATGGAGATGTTGCCAGTGAGTGGGCATTTCTTGTCAATATAGGTGTCCTCAATGGCCTCCTTGGGTGTCTTGAAGCCTAGATCAATGTTTTTGTAGTACCAAGGGAGTTTGTCTGGTGCAGGACAATTCTGTATTCTGTCAATTATGTTTTAAATAAACACTGATTGGCCCATAGCAAGGCATGAAATATAGGTGGGACAACCCGACAGGAAGGCAGGGAAATGAGAACAGGAGTATTCTGGGAAGAAGGAAGCTCTTTCCCCAGTCCTGTCCAGACACCAAGAAGGAAGATATGACCTGCCCAGCTGAAAAGGGTACTGTACTGAGCCATGTGGCTAACATAGACAAGAATAATGGGTTAATATAAGTTATAAGAGTTAATAAGAAGCCTGAGCTAATGGGCCAATCAGTTTAGCATTAATATAAACCTCTCTGTGTGATTTCTTTGGGGCTTAATGGCTGTGGGAACTGGGCAGAACAGAAACCCCAATAAGCAGACCCTCATGTTACAGAATGGTGCCCATATGGACAACTGCTTCCACATAAAGCCTGAAGACAGCTTGGGAAATAATTCTAGAACAAAAATAACAGAATCATGCATGGCTTCTTGGTAGCAGCAATTTCTTGGGTCTGCTCTGCTTGCTAGAGGCAAGCAAGTGCTTTCATTTAACAGAGACTTCCTCACTGCAGCTATTTTAAGAGGTCCTGCCATGAAACACTTATATAGTGTTGATGAAAAGCCAACCACATGCTTTTTGGTTTTCAGCCATAGCAGGAAAAAAGCCACACTGTTTTAAAATGCCGGCTCTCTGGGCCATCCTGCCAGGGCAAATTGTGACTCTTTCAGGCAGGCAGTCTGACTATGGAGCATTTGGTGTGGTTTGTGAGCAGCCTGCTTCAGCTTGCTTGGTGGCAGAGACCTTGAAATACTATAGAGTTACGACAATAAACATGGCTAAAGCCAGTACCTCTGCCATGACGCTGGAATCTCAGAAAGCTAAGGAATGGGATGGATACAGCCATCAAAGCCACGGCTTTAATCCTATCCATACTGTTTGGTAAATTAAAGACTCATGTGGTCAGAAAAAGAGATAAACAGTAAAGAGAGATTCAAAGAAAAATGGTTTACTGTGTGTTTAAAAATATATGCTGGCTTGGGAGAGAAAAGATAAAGGTTAAAGTCCTTAAAATAAAAAAGAAAGAGAGAGAGTAGTTGGGTGTGGTGGTACACACCTTTAATCCGAACACTTGGGAGGCAGAGGCAGACAGATCTCTGTGAGTTCAAGGACAGTCTGTCCTACAGAGTGAGTTCCAGGACAGAGATACACAGAAACCCTGTCTCAAAAAGTCAAAAATAATAATAAAAGAAATAGAGTTTAAAATAAAGCCACATAAAGATGGAAAACGCACAGAGAATCTGAATACTGTATGTTATTGTGCTTTCCTTAAATTCTTTGAATACTGAGGAAGGAGCAACACCTGCTAAAGATACTTGTTTATAAATGCTGCTAAATTAATCCAAGATAGGTATTTTGAAATTACCTTGACTTCAAAATTGAAGTAAAAAGGTATCTTACTTTGAAGAAGACATTTTGCTTTTGTTTCCACAGGAAATGAGAGGCTGTGGATTCATTCTGAGTTAAGAAAAATCATGTTTGATCAAGGAAGACCACCTGAGAAATCTCTGATAGAAACAGGTGGCCCAGATGTCTGAGTTCCACATCCAGAACAGATTCAAGACTGCTGCCTTGAGATGATCAAGACACATAGAATACTCTAATCAGGACTTAATCATAATTCTAAATATTCTTTAGGTCTCCACAAAATTATCAGCATCCTTAACCAGCCAGAAATAGTGAGAAAAACTACACTCACATTTCCCAAAAATGGACTATGGATGTTCTTGTTTTTGTTTTTGTTTTTGTTTTGTTTTGTTTTTAAAAAAAGAGGGGGAAATGGTGTGGGACAATTCTGTATTCTGTCAATTATGTTTTAAATAAATGCTGATTGGCCCATAGCCAGGCTGGAAGTATAGGTGGAACAACATGACAGGAAGTAGAGGCAGGGCAATCAGAACAGTATTCTGGGAAGAAGGAAGCTCTTTCCCCAATCCTGTCCAGACACCAAAGAAGGAAGATATGACCTGCCCCGCTGCAAAAGATCCCGTACAGAGCCATGTGGCAAACATAGATAATAATAATGGGTTAATATAAGTTATAAGAGTTAATAAGAAGCCTGAGCTAATGAGCCAATCAGTTTATCATTAATATAAACCTCTCTGTGTGATTTCTTTGGGGCTTAATGGCTGTGGGAATTGGGCAGGACAGAAACCCCAAATAACAGGTCCTCATGTTACATTTTTCCTTGCCAGTTTCTCCAAGCAGAACACGCTTCTTGTTTTGAAATATTGTGGGCTTCTTTGGGTAAGCACATTCAGTCTGAATGTCCTCCATCTTCCTGGCAGCCTGAGGAAAAGAAAGCAGGATGGTGTTTTCAAATTCCATCCATTTGCATACAAAATTCAAGATGTCATTGTTTTTTACCACTGAGTAATACTCTAATATGTAAATTGCAACATTTTCTTTATCTATTCTTCAGTTGAGGGGCATCTAGGTTGTCTTCCTGCTCTGGTAATTACAAATAATGCTGCTATGAACATATCTGAACAAATACCTTTGAAGTATGATTGAGCATCTTTTGGGTAGGTGCCCAAGGTATTGCTGGATTGGGAGGTTGGTTGATTCCCAATTTTCTGAGAAACTGCCATACTTATTTCCAAAGTCATTGTACAAGTTTGCATTCCCACCAGCAATGGATGAGTGTTCCCCTTACTACACATCCTCTCCAGCATAAGCTATCATTGCTGTTTTTGATCTTAGTCATTCTGACAGGTGTAAGATGGCATCTCAGAGTTGTTTTGATTTGCATTTCTCTGATGGCTAGAGATGTTAAACATTTCTTTAAGTATTTTTTGCCATTTGAAATTCTTCTGTTGAGAATTCTCTGTTTAGTTCTGTACCCCATTTTTTAATTAGGTTATTTAGAGTTTTGATGTCTAATTACTTGAGTGCTTTATATATTTTGGAGATCAGTCCTTTGTCTGATGTGGTGTTGGTGAAAATATTTTCCCATTCTAGGTTGCCTTTTTGTCTTATTTACTGTGTCCTTTGCTTTACAGAATCTTCTCAGTTTCAGGAGGTTCCATTTACTTATTGTTGCTCTAAGAGTCCATGCTACTGGTGTTATATTTAGAAAGTGGTCTCCTGTGCCCATGCATTGAAGATTACTTCCCACTTTCTCCAAGGAATTTCTAGAAATAATGGTAAAAATAGGAGACCTCGGCCTTCAGGTATATGTAGAAGGTGTGGTAAAGGCTGACATTAGACCAATGAATGTAGATCAACAACAGACAGACATGGCAACCCAATATCATCGGGAAACTCCTTGAGGGGCCTCTCGCAGGCCCCCAGGCCAAAAGTGGCCGAGTCATTCCTAGTAACTGTGAAGGACATGCCATACCAGTAAAAATTAAAAAATCCAGAACTTTCTGTGCAAGATGATACTGTTTTAAATGATGGCACAAATTTGGAGGATAAGTTAAAAATTCAAATAGGAAATGAGAAATGTATATTCTGGCAAACTTCTATAAATGATCAGAGACCAAAGCTAAGAATGTGTATAAATGTAACTGTAATTGTTGGCTTGATAGACACAGGAGCAGCTATGAGTATCATCACTCCAGAATCTTAGCATCCAAATTGGCTTCTTCATGAGGCAGACGTTCAATTGCTAGGAATTGGAACCATATCTCAAGTTAAACAAAGCAGAAGGCAGAATTATATGCCATTCTTATGGTGCTAAGGGATTCTAAAGAACCTCTTAATATAGTTACTGATTCACAATATGCAGAAAGAGTTGTCTTGCATATTGAAACTGCTGAATTTATACCAGATGATATAGAATTGATTTTATTATTTATCCAGGTGCAAGATATAATCAGGAATAGGCTTTGTCCTATGTACATAACACACATCTGATCCCACACAGGTCTGCCAGGTCCTCTAGCACAAGGTAATGCAGAAATTGATCAATTATTGATTGGTAGCATGTTATAGGCCTCAGAATTTCATAAAAAAACACCTCATCAATAGCAAAGGTTTATAGAAAGAGTCTTCCATTACATGGCAGCAAGCTAAGGAGATTATAAAGAGATGCTCTACTTGCCCTTTCTATAACCAAACACTGCTACCTACAGGGATTAACCCAAAGAGTACTCAAAGGAAATTTGGCAGATGGATGTGTTCCACTTTGCATAATTTGGAAAATTAAAATATGTATACCACACCATTGACACTCATTCAGGGTTTCAGTGGGCAACTGCTTTAAGCTCAGAAAAGGCTGATTCAGTAATCACACATTTATTGGAAGTCATGGCCATCATGGGTATACCTGCACAAATAAAGACAGATAATGGTCCAGCATATGTCTCTAGGAGAATGAAACAGTTTTTTGTTTATTATAATATTACACATGTTACAGGTATACCAAACAATCCTACAGATCAAATCAAAGTATAAAGAATATATTAAATAAAGAAAAAGAGGTGGAAAATGCCCCCAGAAATAGATTACATAATGCTTAATTAACCTTGAATTTTCTTAATGCTAATGAGAAAGCCAGGAGATGTGCTGCATTGGGGAAGGGGTTTTGCTCTTGTTTCCACAGGAGAAAAAAATTATGGATACCATCAAAATGAATAAAGATTTGGTTTGAAGAGGAGAAACCTTTTGGAAAGAAGAAATGACAGCTCATCCACAATGATGGTACCCATACAGGTGGTGAGGAAAGCATATAGGATGGGGGCAGAGTTCTGTTCTTGTTTTTGCAGGAAAACACTCATCTTCAAAAAGTCAAGAAAACCTGGCTATTTGAATGATGACGGATGGAAAATTAAGTACCCAATAAGAATCATCAAGAAAATCAAATATGTTTCATAAGTATAGATGATAGAGTGTATAATTTATATATGTATGTATTTACTTCTGAATATAAAGAGCTGGTTTTGTGTAGGACAATGACTCTATCCTTCTTTAAATCTAAGCATATTGTTAAAAGAAAAATCCGGAGCTTCTATCTCATGTCAGGAGCTATGATATAGGACAGAAAGAAAAAAGAATTTAGAAAAAATTTTACTTTTCTTGATATCTATTTTTGTCTTTATTGTACCTTTCATTGAATATATATGTCTATATATATCTATATAAATAATGCTTAAGTTTTCTGCAATGAACAATGAATTTTCCTGCAGTAATCTTTGAAGTATCCAAGAAGAAGATGGGGCCCCACAACAACAACTCCATCTGGTTGATATGACGTCATGACGCTGATAGCAGTACTACAAGACTTGTTTTGGGTACCAGCTACACAAGATGGTTCCAACCTGGTTAGGTAAAATGGTGCACATTTTTTACAACATTCTGGCAAGACCTCTTCAAAATACTCAGAGACTATTTGCAATCATACCAGACATTAATTTTGAGACTTAACCATCATTTTACTTTAACAGGATCCCATAGAAAGAATGTTGCCCCCATGACAGCTGGAAGTAATTCTAGAAGACGACATCCCCCTCCCAACAATGTTTGTCTTCAGGGTTAGGGACATCATTTAGGGTCTAATTATGATTGGTATAGGGTTGGGGGTTGGGAGAAAATTTTATAAGCTCAGAGATCCTTTTGAAAAAAAAGAAAATTGAATGGGATAATAGATTGATATTAGCTTACTCACACTAATAATAATAGTGAGTAGTAGAGTGAATACTTGTGATTTATTATTTATAAACAATTACATTGGTAGAGATTCTTATATATTGATACAAAGTTAAATTATATTGACTATTGTATGCATGCATGCTTCTACCTCTGTTTAAAATATTTTGTATATATTGATATATATATATATATATTTACCATATTGCAGTGTATATTTCTACCTCTGATCAAGATACTTATACATTGTTTACATTTGGAGGTCATTGACCTCATTTATTGCACAGTTGTTTATTGTCTTAGTCTTTAAGTTATATAGGTATTAAGAATTATAGATCAATAGTCATCTATGTTTGTTATACTTATGATGGAGGTGGGTCTTGCATCTATCTGTTGCTTTCATTGGTTAATTAATGAAGAAACTGCTTGGCCTTTGATAGGACAGAAAATTAGGTAGGTGGAGTAGACAGAACAGAATGCTGGGAGAAAGAAGCAGATTCAGTCAGTCGCCATAGCTCTCCTCTTCAAGATGGATGCAGGTTAAGATCTTACCGGTAAGCCACCACCTCATGGTGCTACACAGATTATTAGATATGGGTTAATCAAGATGTGAGAATTAGCCAGTAAGAGGCTAGAGCTAATGGGCCAAGCAGTGTTTAAAAGAATACAGTTTCCTTGTAATTATTTTGGGTAAAGCTAGCCATGCAGGAGCCGGGCAGCGGGAAGCGGCCTGTCGCTCCACACTACATACTTATAGTTAGACTAATCAGGTTCTTTAGATACATAGAAATTATATTCTGCATAGATAGATAATCTTCAACCACTTCAAAGAGCTGTAGAAAAGGGCATTTAAATAATTTAGAGTTCTTTTGAAATGAGACACAATTGCTCCTGGCAGCACAGATCTTATTCTGAGAGAATGTTGAGCACTGAAGACACTCCACTTGGAGCTTGTTTTCTTCTTGGCAAAAAACTGACCTTTCGGCAAAGAAATGTCCATGCCTCAACCACTGACAAGATATATAGTATCCAGAAATGGATAAGCAGGACTGTCAAATCTTACCAAGACAGAGTAAGATGGTTTTGTAAAATTTCTTCCCTTTGAAAATGGTCTGGCAGTTATTCTAGGCCTTAGCCAAAGTTGGTTGCTTCAACATTGCAAATGAGACGTTGGGTGATTGCCCAGGTAGCCAGTTGTCTCTGTCATTTGTTTCACATTTTGGAAGTTGCTTGATTGTACTTCCTACTTACTCAAGTAATATTATCTCCCTTCTCGGATCTTCGATGGGGTTGAAGACTAGATAATTATAGTTAATTTCCTCTTATGACTTGGCCAAGTTATTTATTATACAAGACTTAAGCTAGTTAGAATAGAATATTTGTATATAATTTTGTATTAGGCTTAGAACTCTCTTATTTAAACAAAAGGGGGAGGTGCTGTAGGAAGACCTGCAGCTTGTAACTACCCGCCTACTGTGGTGTGGCCTCTTATACTATTTATGTGGATGAAAAATCTGGGTCTGTCCCTTTTTTCCTTTGCCTCGCTCCTTTCTGCTGGCTGCTCATTTTAGATGGCATGATCCAACTGGTCAAGCAGAGGATTCTGATTTGTGAGTTTACCGCTAAATAAATATCTATTTCTCAAGTCTAAGCAAGTGTGGAATTTCTCTTAAGCATCCGATCACGGATATTTATGGCTTTCTTTCTTCTGTTATGAAAAATTCATTAAATTGTTACCTCATTGGAACATGGAATATGGAGTGACCTAAATTTATGTTTGAATGTCATGGTAACTCATATTTGGCTCTGTGATAAGCTATATCTTATCCCTTTTGATGCTCAAGTTCTTTGGGGTTGACAACATACTACTTAATGATTATATGTGTGATTGTCATCATCGTATCAAATAATTTAATAATGTAAGAACACAGAACCAACCAATGCCCTTTATATAAGTGTTTGGTTCTTGATAACAAGGGCCAAAACATGCCAGGCATGGTGGTACATGCCTTTAATCCCAGCACTTAGAAAGCAGAGGCAGGCTGATCTCTGTGAGTTCCAAGCAAGCCAGAGCTATAGAGTGAGACCTTGCCAGGGAAAAACAAACAAACAAACCCTAAAGAACTAGAAGCAAACCAGAACAACAATTAGGAATTGTGAAATGGAAGTTGTTAATGGACGTATGGGATAGTAATTTATATGTGGATCCTAACTATTTAGGTATCCAAGGTCATAATCTGACCACTAACATTGTCTATTTCATCAACTTCCAATTCACACACTAACCCCTGTTGATTTTGCTGCCCATGTAAGTTACTAGATCACTTATTTGCATCTTTCCTACTTAGACAGATTTAGTAGTCTTCAAACTTGTCTCTGCCTTCAGCTTTGCTTCCCTGGTCTTTTCCATAAGGCATCGGCCCTAAGTGTATTTGATGAGAAAGTACACATTTGAAATTTTCTAAGACATGAAGGAAGTCATTCAATGCAGAGTGATTATATGTAATTTGTGTGTGAACTGTTTTAAGAAGGATATGAGAAGCAGCAACTTGTTCTGAGACTGGAGGTAGCTTTCTGGTGAAGAAGTGATTAACCAGAGATCGGTGGAAGGCAGGGACTGTCAGATCACAATGGCTTTTGATAAGGTGGTTGAGGAAAGCAGTTCAGTGGCAGAGAAGTGCCTACTGGCCATGTGTACAGCCCTGAATTCTATTGCTAACATCAGATAGACCCAAGCTGTGGAAAAGGTAAGATACAAAAGGAGCTAATGAATACAGTTACAAAATATTGTTATAAGATATCCTTATAAAAGGGCACATTAGAAACACATACTTAAAATTATTTTCTTAAGAGTTCTTGAAATGTGTCTTTTTGCTCTAGAGGTTTGTTTGTTTTTATTCATAAGGAGTTCACATGAAATAAGTACTAATATTTTGCTACTTTTTTTTCCTGACAGAGTTTCTCTGTTTAACAGTCCTGGCTGTTCTGAACTTGCTCTGTAGACCATGTTGGCCTCAAACTCAGAGATAAGTCTGCCTCTTGAATACTGGGAATAAAGATATGTGCCACTATAGCCCGGGAAATTTTGTTACTTTTTGATGGTTTAAATTTCTGTCTTTCCATAACAATTTATCTAAAAAACTTTAAAAACGAGTAATTTCAATTGCATCCTTCAACTTAAACAAGTATGGGCAATTGGTGGGAATTTTCAAAACATACACAATCCAGTTCTAGATCCTAATAACTCTGGAGTCTTTTATAGGTTGTCCTGCTATTTTTTTTTATTTAATCAATTTTGCTACATCCTTGTGCCCTCAGGCTTCTGAGTGTAAAATGGTGTATCCATGATAGTCAGTGCTGATCACTGAGCTACAATCCTAGTTCTGATTCCTTTTAGATAAGTAATCAAAGAACTGAAGAAGCTGTCACAAATTAGAGAAAGCACTACAATTTTCCCTTGGTGATTTGATGAATCCTCTCCCAGGAAATCTGTATTTGAAAGAATGCTAGGTGGGGAAAAAAAGTATGGCGGTGAAGGATGCTGCCTGCTTTACCTGGTAGACTTTGTGAAGGAGAACTTTTGAAAAGAAGCCACATCTGGTGGTGCAGGAAAACTGAAAGGGTTCTGTGTCTAGAGAGACTGATTAGAATTTCAGTACTGAGGAGACTGGAATATTGCAGGTCCAGAGGCTAATTCTCTCATGTTGGGCTAAATTCTGGCTCTCCAAAGATGCCATTCCTTGCAACACCCTCTCTTGTGTTGGAATCAATATCTGTTGTGACAATAGATAAAAATAAAAAAAACTTATAGTATTTATTAACTTAACAGGCAATTAGCTTCAACCAACCAAAAAGCTAAGAATGCCATCAGATAGCACCCTGAGCTTAGAGAAAGCCTTCCCCAATCTTGATATACCGGCCTCTTTGATGTACCCACCAACATATTTTAAACTTGCTTTGACTTATCATTTATTTTTAATGTGCATTTGGTGTTTGGCCTGTGCGCATGCCTATGTGAGGGAGTTGGGAACTAGAGTTACAGACAGTTGTGAGCCATGTGGGTGCTGGGGTTCGAACCTGTGGCCTCTGGAAGAACAGCCAATTCTTTTAACCTATGAGCCATCTCTCTAGCCCCTTGATTTATGACTTTTATTCTGTAAAACTATAAAAACATGCTTCTATTTTGGAAGATGGGATTTGGGTAACCTAAGACTGCATTCCTTGGCCCTGGGTCACTCAAAATGGCTCCAGAATAAACCAACCATTTCTTATTCTCTTTAAGATGACAGTTATGGTTTTCATGTTAACAAATACTTTAAAATCATTTTTATTCACGTGTTTCTATGTGAGTGTATGTCACATGTGTGCAGGGTCCGGTGGATGCCTGTGCAGGGTGTTGGAGCTCCTGTAGTTAGAGGTACAGGTGACTGTGAGCAGCATTGCATGGCTGTTGGGAACCAAACTGGTTATCTGGAGACAGTATGTGCTCTGACTGCTAAGCCATCTCTCCAGACTCAACACAGATTTTTGATCTTTTGAAGTTTGTATACAAGTCTGAGTTGGTGTTTGTTTTCATTATCTATTGTATGAACCCCATTTCCTGAAGTGATCATATGTGACATCTACATAAGTGTCCCTTACACACTTTAGTTTCTCTTTTTCCCTGTTACAAGTCTTACAAGGCATGCCACTGAGCTAGGAACCCCAGCTCACCCTTTTGTTATTTATAAGCTTTTGATAAATACTTTTCCAATGAGTTTTTGTTCCAGAGCCCAAAGCATGATGTTTAAATGTTGATGTGGCCCAGCTGGGTCTATAACCACTTTAAACACCTGTCTTATGAAGACATCTGGATTATAAACAAGATCAGAATGGGTAACCTTGAATTTTTATAGTACTTGACGTTTTCCAATGTGCATTTATTTAATTGTATTCATACCACAACCACGTGAATAATGAAATTATTACCATCAAAACCACGGTCGAAAATCTGAAGAAAGTCAAGAGAGGAGGGGACCCACGCTGGGTAACCACAGCATATGCTTGTAATTTCAGTCAGCCTGGTCTACATCAAGAAGACGTTGCAAAAAAACAGAGAAGGGGAGGCAGGGAATACAAAAGAATGAATGAATGAAGAATAGATTTGGGATTAGGTAACTGTAATTTTCTTTGTAAAAAAAGAGGATGAAGTCCAAGGTGGCATTTAGAGCTACCTGAAAGTTCAGTACTCTGTGCTGCTCTGATGAGGTGTGAGCTCTCACAGAGAGGGTGTGAAGACACCGTCCTCCCTAGGCCTCCAGAGGAGCCTGGAGAGCTTCCTCAGGCAGATGACCTCCCGAGGGACTCGGTCTGGGGTGCAGCGCAGAGGTGAGGGATGCGGGCGGCGGCGGCGGCGCATTCCAGCCCGGCTAACAAAAGGCTGCCGAGGGACTCCCAGAGCCGGGACTCCCAGAGCCGGGAAACCCGCGCGGGGCGGAAGGGTTAACCCGGAGTCCGGCTCCCGCGCGCATCCTGGCCCCCGCCTCCCGTCGCTAGGAGACGCCGGAAGTGGGGGAGGGGCGGCGCGGGTGGGAATCTTTTTCGGGTGCCCGGGGGCGGAGGGCGGGGAGCGCGCGCGCGCTCGTCCGCCGGTCGCCGCGGTGACCGTCCTCGCGG
>NC_022030.1:48299999-48304608 GCF_000317375.1 Microtus ochrogaster | reverse complement strand
TGGAGGGAGCGGGGTCGGTGCGGTCCGCGGTGCGGTGCGGCGCGGTGCGCGTGTGGCGGTCCGCCTCCTCGCCTCTGCCCGGTCGCCCCGGCTCTCCTCGCCTGTCAGTGTTCGGGATGGAGGAGGAGGTGGAGAGTGGCGTTTTGTGTCTAACGGAATCTTGCTTGGATGGCAGGGTTGTGTGTGAGAAAGAGGGATAGTTTTCCTCCTGCCGGGTTCCTGTTCCTGCAAAGTGAATTGCCCCCTGAAGACCAAACGAAAATTCTTAACCCTAAGTTTAATTTTTGTTGTTGTTGTTTTAGATTGTAAAGGGGACACGGTGGAACGGCTGTCGCTTATTACAAGTTAATGCCGTTTTTCTCCCTATGGAGAATGGGAAAATGCCTGATAATGAGCTGCTTTTCCTCCCCAATCCCCGTTAGAATAGGTAATTTTCCTATGGGAAAAGAACTATGACTATTTTTTCACAATAACGAAAATGAACCACATGGTTTAGTCCCCCCACCCCCCATGATGATTGGTTTAGCACGGGACTCAGTGTGTGTGTGTGTGTGTGTGTGTGTGTGTGTGTGTAGGAAGGTGAGAAGGTGGGGGAGAAGGCATTGGTGAGATGAGAACCAGCTGGTCATGATAAATGTAAAGATCTTATGGATTAAAACAACGCTTTAAAAATTAGCTCATGGTTTGCAAATCCAGTATCTCTTGTTCTTCGTAGGCCATATACTGAATTACAGATTCTGCCTCCATTTTTTTTCCCACTGCCATTTAAAATTTCTGGCTAAAGTGGAAATGGAAGCAAGGTGTTTAGAACAGTTACTGTTTTTAATGTTCTTGTTGCTACTCCCATCTCTGGTGATATCCGTAACACCGGTTATATTGGAAAGCATTCTCAGCCCTTAGCATGAATTATATATTAAAAATGCTCTAATTTGTAGGTTCTTAAGTTTTCTGAGGATCACATGACTAATCAAAGATAATGTTCTTAGACCAGCCTGGTCTACAGAGCTAGTGCCGGACAGGCTCCAAAGCCACAGAGAAACCCTGTCTCGAACCACCACAAAAAAAAAAAAAAAAAAAAAAAAAGATGTTCTTAGAATTTATTTGATTATATATGTACTGAGCTCTGTTACTGTGTTGCAAACATTTATGTTGGAGAATGAATGAATTGGGCATAATGGAAAAGAAGTGGTTGGAAGTATATGTTCAGTAGGAAGAAAGTGTGACTTTGGTTAAAGATTGATTTCAAAGCAAAACCCTCATAAATATCTGTGTGTCAGTTGCTTTGTTAACAGAGCTGTATAGGAATGGTTAAAAGGTTTTATCACTTAATTTTACCAATCTTTTTGCCCAGAACTGTTGATATTACACTCCTAGAGTCTTCAGGGATTTATAATGTAGTGCAAGAGGCTGATCTGTGAGTGAATTAATTCCATAGTTATACAGTATACCGTCAGCCCTACCTGTTGGAGGGCCTTACATTGCAGATTCAATCAACTGGTAATTGAAAATATTCCCTCTGTATAAATGCCAACAGACCTTTTGTCATTCCCTAAGCGATACAGTATAACAATTACTCACATGGCATTTGCATTTTACTAGGCATTGTAAGTAATCTACAGATAGTGGAATGTGTATGATAGATAACATGTAAATATCATGTAGTTTTATGTAAATGACTTGAGTATCCAAAGATGTTGGAATGTGTGTGTGTGTGTGTGTGTGTGTGTGTGTGTGTGTGTAGGGGTGTCCTAGAGCTAATCACTATTGGATACCTAGGGACATGCCCAGAATAATTAATTTATACCTTGTAGTGGAGTGTTGGTAGGAAGGTCACAGCTGCTAGGAGAGGCCAGACCTAAAACCATAAAGTGCTAGTTCTGTTGTCTTGTCTAGTACATTCAGATGAGAAACTGGGGGCTGGAAAAGGGATTGGGTTGCAGTTGTGGTCAACTAATAAGAAACAGGTTTGTCTGTTTGTGAACAATGAAGGTTACTGTAATTTTAGATTATAATTTCCACATAGAGGGAAAAGTACATGAATTGATAAAGTAGAAAAGTGAAAGATTAGCATTTGTCTTTTTATAATTATTTTAGCTGAAAGAGAAGAGTGTCAAAGTCAATATGATATTTATTTACTTATTCACTTTTGGTGTTGGAGATTGAACTCAGGGTCTTGTACACGATAAGAGTACACTGTACTACTGAATTACACTCTGAGCCCACTGGAAAGGTAGAAATACTGATTTTCCAGAAGTGAATTTTGAATTCTGAGTTTACACTTTTTATTTCTCAGGTTGTCCTCTGTTGTGGGATTCACAGTGTTTATTACTGCTGTACTCTCCCAGGATGACACGTGATAAATAGGACTGCTGATAGTTGATTGAAGGACTGCCCAGCAGGGGTCCCGATTTATTTATTTGTGAGGCACTTTAATGTTTTAAATAAGTTTGTTTGTTGCTTCCCTAAAGTAAATCTGAAAAATCAATTTGTCCATATTTACAATTTTCTTTTAGGTAAGTGAAAGAAAGTTAGCGTTTCTTTTATTTGAGAATTCACACAGGTAGGTAGAAATGCGTGCATGAACACACACATTATGTATTCAGGACAGAATCATCCTGTAAGAGATTTATTTGGAAAAAAATTAAGATGTTACCTTAATTTCTGAAATTTTTTTTGTAAACAAAAGAAAACATTTCACTAATGGCTTTCTCCATTTTCTCTTTGTCAGCATGGACACTCCATGAAATGTTTGTAAGGTGATAAAATATAGTTTATTATCAAAAAGTTTCATGAAAGTAATTAATAAAATGATGCAAGATTACTTTTTTTGAGACAGGATTTTACATGTAGCACTAGCTGGCCAGGAAATCACTATGTAGACCTGGCAGTCCTTAAACTCACAGAGATCCTACTGCCTCTGCTTCTTGAGTGCTGGGATTAAAAGCTTCAGCCACCACACCTGGCAAAGACTAAATTTTTTAGCTTAAAGAGTGCCATTAGAATACATGCTTAGTTTTGAAAAATTACTATAAACTGACTAGATATTAAAGGAATTAAAAGTTACCCAGTTATCTTCAATACATATCTGGCATTTATATTCCTAATATTTTTGGTAAATGATGCTACATATTTTAGAGAAATGGATTTATAGTTTGTATTATATTTTAAACTTTTGAGATTTGTTTTTTTCTGAGAAGACACTTTTTGTAAGGCAAAGTCTTGCTGTGTAGCTATCGTAATCTCCAACTCTGATTCTTTCTAGACATGAATCACAATGCCCAGCTAAGAAACACCAAACACTTAAAGATGTTAGGACTGACTATCTTTTCTGGTTGTCACAGTACTTACAGGAGTAAATTTATTTGTGTTTGTGGTTTGAGTTCACAAATAGAGCACCTTAAAAAGTACTTAAAAATGCAGACTGGGGGCACTGGGGAGATGGCTCAGGGGTTCCAGAAGTCCTGAATTCAATTCCCAGCAACCACATGGTGACTCACAACCATCTATAAAGAAGAGATCTGGTGCCCTCTTCTGGTGTGCAGGCGTAATGCAGGCACAACACTGTATATATTATAAATAAATCTTTAAAAAAATGCAGGCTGGGTGTTGTGGTGCACATCTTGATTCCAGCACTCAGGAGCAGGGTCAGGTTGATCACTGGTTCAAAGCCAGCCTGATCTACATAGTGAGTTACAGGACAGCCAGTTCTATATAGTGAGACCCTGTCTCAAAAAGCAGAAACACAAACAAAAAGTCCTTAAAATTGCATGCAGAAGGCAACCATTGAAAGTATAAATTTAAGTACCGATAGTTACACCCTTCTTGATTTTTGTCTTTTGCCTAGAGGAATGAACCAAATCAGTGGAGACTGGTAGGCTTCTCCTCCTCTAAGAAAGTAACCCTAATTTCCAAGAGGAACATTTTGGTGAATGGGTTTTCAGTGACAGACCTGTCTAGATGGTCTTAATTAATCAAAACACAGTCAATACAGGGGTGAAAGGGGTTAAAGCTGAAGGTTAGAGAAGCAGAACAGGCAGACACTAGAGAGACCTCTTACCTCTGCCAATGCTCAGACCAAAAGGGCGATCCTCAGACTGTCTCCACCAAACCTCAGACTCCAACGAGCTCTTGTTTCCTCCTCTTATACCCTCACCGCCCAGTCTTATGAACCCTGCCTCCACCTCACTAGTGCTTGGATTAAAGGCACGTGATCCCAAGTGTTGGCATCACCTTTGTGTGTATTCTATTTCTCGTTTTAGACAAGATTCAAGTTTTTGTATCCCAGGGTGTCCTTGAGTCCTGGAATTAAAGGTGTGGCATGTGCCACCACTCCCTGGCCTCTAGTGGCTTAACGCTGCACTCTGATCTTCAGGCAAGCTTTATTTATTAAAACATAAACAAAATATCACTACATTCCCCCTTTTTTGTCTAAAATAACAAAAGGCTATAACCGACATAAGAAAAACTATACAATAAGTACAATAACTATATATAATATATACAGGCAATAAGTATATCAACAATGTCTAGTTATTTGCATTTGACAAATTCAGAGAAAATACTTCATATCTATCATATCTTGATGAGTCCAAAAGGTTGTACCTGATTC
>NC_022030.1:48296181-48298874 GCF_000317375.1 Microtus ochrogaster | reverse complement strand
AAAAAAAAAAAAAAAAAAGATTTATTTATTTATTATATATGCAGTGTTCTGCTGCATGTATGCCTGCAGGCCAGAAGAGGGCACCAGATCTCATTACAGATGGTTGCTGGGAATTAAAGTCAGGACCCTTGGAAGAGCAGGCAGTGCTCTTAACCACTGAGCCATTTCTCCAGCCCTTTCTGTTCCAGTTTGCATTATCAAATTATCTTTTTAATGTCTCTCAACCTTTTATACTTTAAATCTCTTTGTGAGTTTCTATTATGAATCTGGTAAACAAGGGAAACTATAACTCTATTCTTCAACTACTTCTGAGACCCCCAAACGAAATAATATTAACTGAGTAAACAGGAAGTGCAAGCAAGTAACTTCCAAAAAATGTGAGAAATGACAGAAACAGCTGGCTGCCTGGACAGCCACCCAAAATTCCTTTGCAATGTTCAGGTATCCGTCTTCAGTCTACAGGTCTAGAATATTTGACAGCCTTTTTTGAGAAACAGGATATTCTGAAGGGCTGTTCCACCTTGTGTTGACAATGTTTTGCAATCACTCTCTTTTGTATCTTGCTTGTCCAGTTAGGACAGCATATTGTCCGCAGTCAAGGCAAGTGCATTTTCATGCTCAGTGGCTTACTTTTACCACAAAGAAAGTAAACTCCCTGTGGAGTTTCTCCGATGCCCATTATCTTCTCTGAAATAGATTGATGCTGCCAGAAACAGACATGTTTCATTGTCATAAGACAGAAAGAACCTATGCTGTTAAAACATCTTAAATGCCATCTTCTGTAGATCTCTGAAGTGTTTGAAAACAACCTGTCTATTTAAAATATATCTCTGTGTGACCTTAAAAACATACCTAATGTGACTACAAATTCTTTTGTAATAGGTGATTTATTGCTAAACTGCATTTCCTTATTATCCTAAACAGTTGGCAATAATAACTTTCAATAACGAGAAATTTGCATTATATTGTTAAGTGAACTGTATAGGTACAATACCTTGAACGAGATTAGAAACGTATGTATAGTATGTTTTAACACAATCTCAAATTTGTATATTGATACAATATACAAAAGTCCAATCCAGTGTAAAACATTTAAAACTAGTAGTTGCTTTTAAAAAGTAGATTCAAGGCCAGGCGATGGTGATGCACGCTTTTAATCCCAGCACTTGGGAGGTAGAGGCAGGCGGATCTCTGTGAGTTCGAGACCAGCCTGGTCTACAGAGCTAGTTCCAGGACAGGCTCCATAGCTCCTGAGAAACCCTGTCTCGAAAAGCCAAAAAAAAAAAAAAAAAGTAGATTCAATAATACCTTTTTATTTTATCATATCTATATATGATACTCTTTTCAGAGTAGGTTCAATAATCTACCATTATCCTATCATATCTATATTCCCTTTTTTTCTTTTAGAAACAAGAACCTTGAATCTGATCTTTTTTGTTCAACTTTCCTCCTGACTTTAACCAATAACTGCTTGTAACCAGTTCCCCTAAACAGTGACAAATATCTCTCACCCATTGAATAACCAAAACCACCTATCCCATCTCTTGGGAATGTGGGCCCTGTATTCTTAAATTTACTTCCTGTTGTCTGGGGGCAATGATATCTTTAGAGGATCTTGAAAAAAAAATTGGATTAATTTTCAATTCCTGGGAGAGATAGTTTTACTATTTGTTGTCCAGTCTCTACATAATGGGAAAGTGCAGGGCTTATCTTCAGTCCTGGCTAGAGTAGTCTTTGAGGCTGCATCATCTTGAAATTGTTCTGAGCAGTTTGTAGTCCAAAGCTGAACTTTAGGTGGTGTTTTTCAGCTTGGTGTTATCATAGTCCTGGAGGAATTGTCACTGTGGGTCCCATTCTCCTTTCGGAGACTTCAAAGGTTGCTGTTAGGCATGCTCATGGTTCACTGCAGAAAACTGATAGACACTGAAACCGAAATCATGTACAGGAAGGTACATATAACTTTAGATTAGTTAGGATTCTATATGACCATTAATATTATGACAAAAATTTAAAAAATACACACACACATAAATCTTATATCTTAAGAAAAACTGTTAGAGAGTCAATATGAAACCAAAGGATTATGAGATGAGCGGCAATAAAATAGTCCTTAAATTTTTGTCTTTCTTCTGTCCCATATCAGGTGGCTCTTCTGGCATGAGACAGAGGTTTTGGATTTCACTTTAATAAGCTTGCTTGGGTTTAGAGAAGGAGAGAGCCACACTCCATCTCCAAAGCCAGCTTTAACCTTTAACTGGGCTGGGACTACAAAAAGACCGTTTGCGTTATTGTCTGTAGAGAACAGCAGAAACACATGTGGGGAGGTTTATGAAATTTTATCCTGTTTTTGTAAATGTGATATACTAATAGGCCAACTTACTCTTTTTCTTGAGACTTTTCTGTTTCCTGGATGATTTGTCCTTTTTCTTCAGATGTCTCATTTGTCCAGATTTGTCTTCAGATTCCTCAGCTGAAGACAAAAACAAAAACCTTCTCCAACCCTAACTTACGGGAGATTCTCTTTTAGTAAGTTGTATGTGATCAAATGAAAAGTATTTGTTAGGGCTGGAGAGATGGCTCAGAGGTTAAGAGCATTGCCTACTCTTTCAAAGGTCCTGAGTTCAATTCCCAGCAACCACATGGTGGCTCACAACCATCTGTAATGGGATCTGGTGCCCTCTTCTGGCCTGCAG
>NC_022030.1:48246428-48296045 GCF_000317375.1 Microtus ochrogaster | reverse complement strand
TGTGTAACTTTGGAGCCTGTTCTGGATCTTGCTTTGTAGATCAGTCTGGCCTCGAACTCATAGAGATTGGCCTGTCTCTGCCTTTTAAGTGCTGGAATTAAAGGCATGCGCCACCACCGCTTGGCCCTTTCCGAGTCTTTTAAGCTTTAAAATTAGCTTAGTGACCATATATAGTACACTTTCACAAGTTTTGTACTGATACCCAATTTTTTTGTCTTGACTTATAGTCACATATTAAAATTGTTACCTCCTTTATAAAAAAGAATTTAAACACAATAATGATTCATATTGTGAGTGTGCCAGAAACACATTTGGATAAGTCTATCTTTACACAGTGACAGAATTTATTAACAATAAACTCACAAACTTCGTTGGTTTTCTCAGCTACAATTTGTCAAGTAGGATTTCTTTTGATGGCTGGCTGTAGCATGAATAATAAAAACCCAGAGACAGAAATTGGGGTTCAAACTGCAGATTAGGAAAGCAAAGCAGTCAAGCCACTAGAGAGTTCTTACCTCTACCAAGGCTCCGAGAGGGGATTCTGTCCTCAGCATGACCGTGTAGACTGCAATACTCAATTCGTTTCCTCCTGCCTTATAGACCCAGCTGGATCATTACTCTCTCTACCTCTACCAAGGCTCCGAGGGGGATTCTGTCCTCAGCATGACCGTGTAGATTGCCTTATAGGCCCAGCCATATCACTACTCTCTCTACCTTCCTAGACTCCCTAGTGCTGGGAGCTCCTTTGTGTGAGTTCAATTTCTCTCTTTAGATAGATTCAATCTCTCAAGTAGCCCAGGGTGGCCTTGCGTCCTGGAATTAAAGGTGTGAGCCACCACTCCCTGGCCACTAGTGGCTTAACGCTGCACTCTGATCTTCAGGCAAACTTTATTTATTAAAACACAAAGTATCACTAATTGTCATTATAATACCTTTGGCAAGAGTGTAAAAATAAACCACATTGTATTCTGAGCACCTTGCTCTTTTAAAAATGTTGTAATGTACATTCTGTGTTTTCTTGATAAGGAATTTCAGTAGCTTGTAATTTATGTTGACAACAGGGTTTTCAGTTGTATCTAGTTTTGCCTGTTTTCGAAACATTCTCTGCTACAAAACTGTTCCTTTGCTCATATAATGAAAGCCTTTTTATTTTTCTTTTTACTGGGATAGGATCAATGTGTGAATGTGGGTACTTTTCCTTTATCCAGAGTCTTTTCTCACCTAGAAATTAGATATAAGTGGAATTGGTTTACCTATTCATAGACTATGTAGTATAGATAGTTTTGAGCATAGGCTGTTTTGGCTTTCCTGTTTTTAAAATTCAGGAAACATAATATCCTGTGTTAGCAAATGTGAGTGCAGTCAGTCTTTTCATAGAGGATAAGAACTAGGCTATTTCCTAGACTTTATGATTAAAGTTTTATTTAACTGGTTTGTAGCTTGGATTCATGAAATAGTATGTAAAATTATGCAATCTGTTTTGAAATATTCTTTCATTTTGTATTTTTCCCCTTCCAGATATAAACCTTCTAGAGGATAGAATCATTTCTTAAGTGTTTTTATATCTCCCTTACCCACTCACTGACCCATGAATATAATGTTCTTTGTGTATTAATTAGCATTTGGTCATTTTACAAGAAAACAGTTTTAGGTTTTATCTATAGCATGCACTATGCATTGATACAGTATACAGGGTAATGAACAATTTTGTTTTGAATCATATATAGCATGGATATTTTAAATTTTTATTTCTTTAGTCAAGTTTTGAGGCTTATTTGTGTATAGTACAAATCACCATTTTGGGGACATAAAAGTAATGGATTTTGGGGCTGGAGCGATGGTGTAGTGGTTAAGAGCACTCCTTACTCTTGCAGACCCAAGTTTGATTCCCAGCACCCACATGGTGGCTCACAACCATGCCTACCTCCAGTTCCAGGAGATCTAATGCCTTCTTCTGGCTTTGCAGGCACAAAGAATGCATATGGCACATGTACACACATGCATGCGAAATATTCCACATAAAATTAATATAAAAAATGTGATAAACTGTTATAATAGAGTCAAACCCTGGGGGTGTAGCTCAGTGAAAATGCACCTGTCTTAATGATGTGGTTCTAGCATGATAATAAAACAACCCACCAAAGACAAACCTTTTACCTTCATATTACCTCCCTAACACACATGCTTTCTCTTTTCTCTTCTTTTTGTTTGATTTTTTTTTCTTTTTCTGTTCTTTTGGTTTGTTTTTGATACAGGGTTTCTCTGAAACAGTCCTGGCTGTCCTGGAACTAACTCTGAATTCAGAGATTTGCTTACCTCTCCCTCCTGAGTGCTGGAATCAAAGGTGTGCACCACCACTGCCCTTCACAAGCTTTTCTCATCAGTCCTTCCCTTCTCTTCCAGCCTTTGGCAAACATAATGTTTTCTCTCCCTGTAGTTTTTGCCTTTCCCACAAAGATCTACTGATTTCAATACAGTCTTTTATGTTTGGCTTCCTGCACTTAACATACTGCATTTGAACATCAGTACTATGTCATTCCATTCTGTTTTGACAGATGGTATTGCAGTATATGGAAGAATTAGAATTTATTAGACTCATCTGTTACTATATTTCTGGATTGTTTCTAGCTTTAGCCAGTGATCAATACAGCTGTAACCATTTGCCTACAGGTTCCTTTGAGTAAATTTTAGTGAATGGCTCATTCCATTCTGGTGAAGTTAACTTTATCCATGTGGGATTCAGTTTGATGCAGCAGGTCTGACTCTTGGTCCTGTGAGATGAGAGGTTTGTGAGGAGCTGCCACCAGCCTTTTCTCATTCATTTTCTGGTCTAACAAGAAAGCTGTCAGTTTTTCTATCCTTCTTGGTTGTAATGGAGCAAGACTTTCTGCTTGAACTCCTTTTAGGCACAACTGTGACTATAGAACTTCAGATGCAGAATGGCATAGTTCCTCACAAGTGTCTGTCATCCATGCTGTAGCTCTAAGGCACTTTTTTTGGCATTGTACAAGACCTGAATGTTTGCTGCTTTTCTACAAATAGTGGACCTTCTGATTCCAACAGGGGCTTAGGTGAGGTCATGCTTTGTCTCCTTTGCTTTAAAAAAAAATAGTGGGCTTATTGAACTACATGGTAAAACTGCTTAATTTTACAGAAACGACTACACTCTTTTCTGTGGTATCATTTTGTATTCCTTCCAGCAAAGTTCAGTTACTCTATATCCTTGTCAGTGGTTGATTTTGTCAGGTGATGTGATTTGTGCAGCTGTTATAGACATTTATGACTACCCCAAGGTAATTCACACACAACTATGAAAACCTGAAAGTTTCATTGTTAATTGAATTAGGAGTCCCCTGTCATAGTTTTAAATCTTATTTTACTTAATTTTAATGTTATGGGTGTTTTGCCTGTATGCATGTGTGTGCACCACATGTATGCTGGTGCCCATGGAGGTCATAAAAGGGCATCAGATATCCTGGAGCTGAAGTTACAGATGGTTGTGAGCCAGTGCTGGGAACTGAACCCTATTTCCTCTGCAAGAGCAGCCATTTCTACATGGAGATCTCTACACTCAGTACCATCTCTACAGCCCCTTATAGTTTTATTACACATAATACTATTTATGAAAAGTACTGCAAGTCCTAGTCAGGCCACTTAGAAAAGAAAAAGAAAGATAGCCACACTGGAAAAGTAGTTGTTTTTGTTTACAGATAACTGCTTTCTTTTATTTTCTTCTTTCCTTCCTCCTTCCCTCCTTCCCTTCCCTCCCTCCCTCTCCCTCCTTCCCTTCCTCCCTTCCTTCCTCCTTCTTTTTTTTTTTTTTGGTGGCAGTGGACAGAAAAGTATATTTGTATAATAGAAGAACATAAAGAATAAAGATTAAAAAAGACTAAAAATAACGTCAAAAAAGATTAAAAATAACAAGTTCAGTAAAGTTGCAGTATAAAGTAGAACACTCGGAAGTCATATATTTCCATATGTTAACAACAGCGTTTATGGAAAAAATTAAGGAAATAATCCTTTATAAGGTCATCAAAAAGAATAAAATACTTAGGAATTAGTTAGGAATAACCAAAGAGATCAGCTTCTGGCATCATTCCTGTAGAGCTGTCTTCCTTGTTGTCTGAGTCACTAGTTATGGTAGGCTGGTTGTCCAACAATCCCTGCTTGTTTCAGCCCCGACGTGCTACTAGGCCTAGCATGTTCTGGGTTCCAACTCATGCTTGTGTGGCAAACGATTGATTGATGGCGCGGTTTCTTAAGCCCCTGGCTTTCTCCACTCCTCCCTGTCCCCTATACCTGTCAGGTGTGCTTTCTGCCTCTCTCTGGGTAGCTTCATGATTGACCATTCTCCACTTACTCGCTTACCTTCCCCTTAGGTGTTTTTTATTTTATTTGCACATTACCACATTACAGAGAATGTTTGCCTATTTTTCTGCTTTCCTATTTGTCAGTGAGGACAGGGACGTAGTCCTTCCTCCCTTCCTCCCTTCCACCCTCCCTCCCTTTCTTCCTTCTTCCCTTCATATCTTCATTTCCAACACTTGGAATCAGTGCTTGCCACAAATTAAGTATTTGTTGAATCAGTAAATTAAGTGTTTTCTAGCAAATAGAAAAATTCTTAGATGAGTGAAATAACTTAGTTTTATGAATTTGAATAGTGTATAGATTTATGCTAAGGAAAAAGGAAAGTTTTCCCAAAACTTAAATATTAAATATTTTCCCAAATATTTAACAGGGTCATGGTCCACTGAGACTAGTGTTTCATACATGGTTGGTGTTTTAGAGTTAATTCAGTTCATTTATGTTAGTTAGTACAAGGCTCGTGCTTTAGTGGATGCAAATATTTGGGTTATCTCTAGTGTCTGAAAGTTAGCTGGGGAGATGTTTCCAGTTTATAAAATTAGGCAAGTAAACTTGAAGTTACTTTTGACTCTGCTAGACTGAAGTTCTGAGGAGACTGATTACATCGTTTTTCTTGTTCGTTCTGCAGCTACCGTAAATTTTTGTTTTTTAAAATGATCTTGATTCACACTATTTTATTATTGTCTTTCTTTTCATTTAAAAGTTTCATTAAGCTGGGCAAGGTGGCTCACACCTTTAATCCCAGCACTCAGGAGGCAGAGGTGGGTGGATCTCTGTGAGTTCAAGGCAGCCAGGGCTCCAAAGTGAGTCCAGGACAGCCAGGGCTACATAGGCCCTGTCTCAAAAAACAAAGATCCAAATGACATAGCAAAAAATGTCATTAAGTGGGTACTACTAGTTCAAGGCCAGCGGCTTAGTCTGTTATGCCTTTGATTCCTGTGAAGAGCTTTTGTTATAAAGTTTGAATTAGTGAAGTTGAACTAAATAGAACATGGACTTTTTTCTTTCTCTTACTGTTACCTGTCTTCATGTATTTATTCACTGAAGACTTTAAATAAAGGCAAGGAAGTACACTGTCAAGAACATAAAGAACCTGCAAAAATCCACTCTGAATAGGGAAAGTCAAATGTGTTACTGCAAGGTCCCTGCTGGGAGATGGTACTGAGCAATAATGATTCCTCTTCAGAAAGTTGTGCCCCTGGTCTAGAAGAGCAGACTAGTTTCTTCAAAAGAGTTTTAGTTCCTTAGCTTAAGATATAGAAAAGTAAAATGCTAACTGGACGGTGGTAGCTCACACCTTTAATCCCAGCATTTGGGAGGCAGAGACAGGTGGATCTCTTTAAGTCTGAGGCCAGCCTAGTCAAGGCTGAATGAACAGAGAGACTGTGTCTTGAAAACAAACAGAAAAAAAAAGTAATATGCTTACACAGTCCACTACTGTTTTGGAAAGGAAGTTAGAGGTCACTGACAATAAGTGTACAGTGTTTTTAGTTTTTTTTAAAATTCCGTAGTGCTGAGGTCATGTTTCTAGGTTTTTGTTCTATTTAGATATGTACAGTTTTAATGTTTTATAATGTTTTTCTTTTTTTGAGACAGGGTTTCTCTGTGAAATAGTCTGGTTGTCCTGGAACTCACTTTGTAGACCACGCTGGGCTTCAACTCACAGAGATTGCTTGCCTCTGCCTCCCAAGTGCTGAAATTAAAGGCATGTGCCACCATTGACTGGCTTGTAATGTTCTGATAGGTATTATTATGAGTTATGTATAAATAATAAAATTATGCAAATTTAATGTCAACAGAACCAATAGAATGAATAATTACCAAAGGGGATTTATTAGTTTGGCTTACGTAATATGGTTTAGATGGTACAACAACAAGGTTCAGGAGGATTTCTGGGAGCTCTTGGTCTTTCGTCCATGTTGAGCATGCTGGAAGGCTATGTTGTGTTCTGGCATCAGGGAAGGGCAGCCAATGTAGCCATCAATGTAGCCAAAACAGCAAGCTTGTGTCAGAACATTCTGCTTGCCTTGCAAATCTGAAAGCACAGCAGGAAATGGGAACATAGGGATGGTCGTAACTGATTAATTACTAAGTTTCTAATTGGGAGGTTGCTGTTGCCTCATTAGAAATTAGGCCTTGCTAATAAGTTCTTGATTTGACATTTTGTTTAAGGCCTGGCAGTTACGTTATTAATATGGAATATTTTGGGTAGAATTTGGTATCTAGCCAGATTATCAAATACTAGCATGAAGTATTAATGATTAGAAAGAAAAAATATTTACAATCACTATCCTGTGTTAAAATGAATGTTAGTTTAATGCTTTTAATCTTACTCATTCTGAATGAATGATAATCTTTTTTTTACTTTAAGATTATTCTTTTAAATTATTTTTTTAAAACAATCCTCTTTTCTCATTTTACATACCTATCCCAGTTCCTACTTCCTCTTCTCCAGCCTCCCCTGCCTCCCCCCACCCTACCATCCATCCAATCCTCACAGAGGGTAAGGCTTCCCATCGGGAGTAAACAAAGTCTGATACATCACTTTGAGGCAGGTCCAAGACCCTCCCCCCTATATCTAGGCTGAACAAGGTATCCCTCCAGAAAGCCAGATCAAGTACTAGGGCTAAATTCTGGTCCCACTACCAGTGGCTGCACAGATTTCCCAAGCCACACAATTGTCATCCACATTCAGAGGGTCTAGTTTGGTCCTATACAGCTTCCCTGCTGTCACTCTGGAGTCATTGAGCTGTTTCTGTGGATATCCCTATCATGGTCATAACCCCTTTCTTCCCTGTGTTTGATTGATCTCCAGAAGCTCAGCCCAGTGCTTATCTGGGGATTTCTTCATCAGCTTCCATCAGTTGCTGGATGAAGGTTCTATGTTGACATTTAAGATAGCCATCAATCTGATTGCAGGGAAAGGCCAGTTTCAGCACCTTCTCCACTATTGCTTAGGGTTGTAGCAGGGGTCATCCTTGTGGATTCCTGGGAATTTCTCTGGTGCCAGGTTTCATACTAGCCCCATAATGGCTCCCTCAATCAAGATATCCTTTTCCTGGAGTGCAAACTCATACAGCCATTTGGAAATTAGTATGTCGATTTCTTAGAAAATTGGGAATCAATCTACCTCAAGACCCAGCAATATCACTTTTGGGCATATATCAAGGGATGCACACTCATACATACCACAAGGACATTTGCTCAACTGTGTTCCTAGCAGCATTATTTGTAATAGCCAGAACTTGGAAACAGCCTTGATGGCCCTCAGTTGAAGAATGGATAAAGAAAGTGTGGTAATTTACACAATGAAGTGGTAAAAACTATTCAGCGGTAAAAACTAATGACATCTTGAAATTTGCATGCAAATGGATAGAATTAGAAAAGACCATTCCGAGTGAGGTTCCAGACCCAGAAAGACAAACACGGTATGTACTTACTCTTAAGTGGGTATTGGACATAAAGTGAAGTATAACCAGCCCATAGTCCACGACCCCAGAGAAGCTAGGTAACAAGGAGAACCCTAAGAGAGAAATATGGATTCCTCTGGGCAGGGGAAATAGACAAGATCTCCTGAAAAAGAGCATGGTGGAGGTGGGTGGGGGGAGAAGAGAGAGTAGAAAGAGAGGAGAATATGAGGGAGGAATGGGATGGTTGAGATGGGGGAGGGACAGAGAGTGATAGTCTTACTAAACACAAGTCCTTTAAAACTCAGGTGCTATTTTATATAGTACACAGGAGGCAGTCACCTTCAGATGAATAAAAAGCATGAGTTTGCCAGGTGGAGGTAGTGCACGTCTTTAATCCCAGCACTTGGGAGGCAGATATAGGACAGTCTCTGAGTTCAAAGCTAACCTGGATTACAGAGTTCCAGGACAGTCAAGGATACACAGAAACTGTCTCGTAAAAACAAAACAAACAAAACAACTTCCCTGCAAAATAAAACAAAAACCCAAACAAATAATAAAAAAACAACGTAACAACAAAAACAAAAAATCGCATGAGCAATTTCCTTATAAACTTTAAAAAATTAATTTCATTTTTAAAGTGTGTATCTCTGTGTATGTCTGTATGTCAGTGTCTATGTGTGTACATCTATGTCTGCATATGGGTTTGTCTACAGCATGTGGATCTCTGAGTTCGAGGCCAGCCTGGTCTATGAAGTGATTTCCAAGACAGCCAGGGCTTTACAGAGAAACCCTGTCTTGAAAAGCCAAAACCAAACCAAACAACAGCAACAAAAAAATGTACTGCCATGATTAAAGGCCAGCCTGGTCTAGATAGTGAGTTACTGGCCATCCAGGGGTACAGGGGTACTTACTAAAGATTCTCTCTCTCTCTCTCTCTCTCTCTCTCTCTCTCTCTCTCTCTCTCTCTCTCTCTCTCACACACACACACACACACACACACACACACACACACACACAGTAGGGTTTATAAACTAAAATTAAATGACAATGGATTCTTGATTCTTAAGTTAATGAAAATTTACCTAATTAAAAAAACAATATTTTGGGACAAAAATTGCCCCACCAGGGCAAATTATGGAATTCATTATTTTTTAAATATTTTGCTTTTTGTGATTGTATCTTACTATTAGTCCTGACTGGTCTGGAACTCATTATGTTCTTTCCTAACATGTGTATAACTTCCCAAGATTAATCTTATCAATTTGATTAGGTTGAGAAGTATGGCTCTGGATGTGTCTATGAGGGTGTTTCCATTGCACACCAAAGGCAAAGACCTGCACTGAATAGGGCTGATGCCTCCCCACAGGTTGTGGCCTGAGTGGCGTAAAAGGGGAGGGAAGGAGAAAGAAGTGAGAGTTCAGGCATTCTGTCTGTGTTTCTTGGACAAAGTACTGTGAACTGATGTTCTGTGCCTTCCCTGCCGTGGTGGACTGACATTTTTGAAAAGGCCACTTGTTATGTTTCTTCTGTGAGGTATTTGTATAAAAAATATGATGATTCTATATTGACATGTCATTATCACCCCACATTTTAAATTTTGATTTTTTTTAATATTACAAAGGCACCCCTTCCTAAGACATTTGAGAATGTCATTACTTATGGATATTTGATTTGTTTTTTCCCTACAGATAATATCATTAACCTACCAACTCACAAAACAGCCATTGAAATCAACAAATAATACTGATTAATTTTCACTATCTACTTCTCAGATCTCCTTTAAAATTTTGCCATCTGTCCCCTAAAACATTGTATACAAAGAATCCAGTTTGAAATCTAGTCTCATTGGGTTGTTGGAACTCTAGTTTTCTTCAGTTTGGAACACTTACTTTGTTATTCAAAGAAGAATGGCCTGTTGAATAAAGGTAGGTGATGCCCAGTCTACAAGATTGGAGAAGACTATGACCTAGGCCTCAGTTACATAAAACCATTGTTAGGAGGCAGGGTATTCCAGGACTTCAGTGTTGTTTCTCAGGACAGGGACACCTCAGGCCTGCTGTACTTGGTCACTTGAAACAAAAATGAAGTGTTTAAAGAAGGAAGAAAAATCTACTGAAGTTACTGCAGTACTAAGCACTGAATAGAGAAAGAGCCCATTTTGGACCGTTGGAAAGAACCGTAGTAAGCAGTGACTTAGGAAAAGCGCCTATTCCTTTTTGCTGCCGCACATCTGTTTCATCTGCCTTGTTACCTTTTTTGTGATTTTTTTAAGTGCTCTTCCAGTTTTTCCTTCTTTGGGATGGAGTCTGATTCTGACACGCCTCAGTCACCCTGTCACTCTCTGATTCTGGAAATCCTCTCCTTCAGTTGAGTTCAAGGCCAACCTGGTCTAGTAGAGTTCTTGACCATCTGAAAAAGAAAATCAGTCAGTCAGACAAAAGGAAACCAGTCCTAGAAATTGGTATATTCTGCTAGAGACATTAAAACTTCACCCATGCCGGGCGATGGTGGCGCACGCCTTTAATCCCAGCACTCGGGAGGCAGAGGCAGGAGGATCTCTGTGAGTTCTAGACCAGCCTGGTCTACAAGAGCTAGTTCCAGGACAGGCTCCAAAGCCACAGAGAAACCCTGTCTGAAAAAACCAAAAAAAAAAAAAAACAAAAATAAAAAACAAAAAACTTCACCCGTTTTGTGGCTTCCTGTTGAAAGGAGAAAGGACCCGCTTGTTTTTCCCAGCTGCCTGGCTAGCTTACACCTGAAATAATCACACAGAAACTGTATTAATTTAAATACTGCCTGGCCCATTAGCTCTTCTTATTGACTAATTTTTACATCTTAATTTAACCCATTTCTAATAATCTGTGTATGGCCATGTGACTGTGGCTTACCGGCACAATTCTAACCAACGTTCGTCTCAGGCAGAAGATCCATGGCGTCTGCCACTCTGTCCTTCTTCCCAGCATTCAGTTCTGTCTCCTCCGCCTACCTAAGTTCGGCCCTATCAGTCCCAAAGCAGTTTCTTTATTCATTAGCCAATGAAAGCAACGCCTGAACAGAATAACCTCCTACACCAGCTTCCTACTCATGGACTGCTTGTGCTGTCAGTTTGTGAGAATTCTTGATAGAACTCGACCCTTGTCTGAACTGGAGGTATTGTAAAACAGGCCAAGAGAACTATTTTCTGATTTTCCCTGAGAAAAGACAAGAGAGAAGAGAGAGAAGGCTGTATGTAGTGTGAGTGTGGAGGAACAGAAGTGCTGGTCTCACACCTTAGGCTTAGGAGGTAATTGGGAATAGAAGTGGGTTGTTCTCTCTCATATATGTGTGTATGTGTGTGGTGTGGGCACATACATATGTGGATACATGTGTGTAATGTGTCTTTTTCTGTCCCTCCAGCCAACTCCCAAATACCGACATGAAAACTTACTTTTTGTTATGAAAGCTTGGCCTATAGCTTTGGTTTGTTCCAACTAGCTCTTATAACTTAAATCAACCCATTTATATTAATCTACGTTTTGCCATGTGGCTTTTTACCTTTCTGTCAATCTGTATCCAACTCACTCCATGTCTCATTGGCGTGTCTCTTTCTTGCGCCTAGATTCCTTCTACAAATTCTCTCTCTATCCAGAAGTCCTGCCTATACTTCTTGCCTAGCTATTGACTTTTCACCTCTTTATTAAATCAGTCACAACAATATAACTTCGCACAGTATACAAGTAGCCCACAATATTTCTCCTTTTTGTATAAATAAAAAGGAAATATTTTTTACTCTAATTATTACATATATTAAAGCTATATATAATAAGAAAATTACCAGGTTAAGAATTGCATCCATAGTATCCAGTCTTATCTGTATTTGGCAGATTTAGAGAAAATATTTCATTATCCTATCTTTGTGATTCAAAAGTTTTATACCTAATTTATTTTCTATCCTAATTTTTTAATGGCAGTCTTGCCTAAGAAAGCTGCTTGTTGAAGGAAAGTAATCCTATCAAAAAACAAGGGTATTATTGGTGCTTTCTAAACCAAGATTGAAAGTGTGGCATGTTAGCTAGAACATGTATCACTCAGTTAAGAATGGTCTCTGTGGTGCACATAAAAAGTGCCTTCCAGAAGAGAAGGTCAGGTGGCAGCATTTTGGAGTAATGATCCTAGTTTTACAGAACATAGCTACACTACAAAGAAGACCTTGTACGTTTCCTGTCATTACTCTTCTTGTTTTTCTTTATCATGCTCTTCTCATCCTGAAAGAAAGAATGAACTAGAAACAACAAAATGAAATGGATAGGGAGACGGGGAAAAAGTTAGAATAATAATACAATTTTATAGAATTTCCAGTTTGGGCCAGAATTAGAGATTTAGAATAACTGAAGTTATGATGTTCAGTTGAACTGATATATTTTCCAATTAGGATCTCTCTATATATCTATAAATATATCAACTACAAATATATATTTATATATTTACAATTCAGGCTGGCTTCAAACTTGGTATCCTTCTGCCTCTGTTTCCCCAGTGCTCAGATTACAAGTGTGTACCAATATGCCAAACAAAAGAAATTCTTTTTAATATTTGAGAATAAAACTGTTCTAACATTTGGACATTAATAGAACAGCCCCCCACAATCTCTTGGTATAACTTAGAAGCAGAAGAAGAAACCTAACAGAGCATAGGTTGTAGATTAATTTATATCATCATTCATTTTATTGCATTTGCTATTATTGTAAGTACTATGATCTGTGAAGAAGACTCTTTGTTTGCATTCCTCCAATCTTTTTAAATGTTTTTTGAAAATTTCATACATTTTGATTATATTCATTCTCCTGTCCCAATCTTTCCCAGGTGCTTCCCATATCCCTACCCACACAACTTTACTTTCTTTCTCTCTGTTAAAAGAGAAAAACAAACAAACCCCCAAACAGTAATAACATGGAGACCTTTTAGTGTTAGCCAGCAATTTCTGAGCATGGTGTCTGCCCCTCAAATGTAGTTGATAGACCTAGTGTTATTAAAATATTTTAAATGCCATATTCTGTAGATCTTTGAAGTATTTGAAGATGACCTATCTAAAATATATCTTTGACCTTGAAAAACATACCTAATGTGACTACAAGTTCAATTATAATAGGTGATTGACTACTAACCTGCATTTCCTTATTATTCTAAATAGTTGGTAATAATAATTTTCAAGGACTAGGAATTTGCATTACATTTTTAAATGAACTGTTTAGGTACAATACCTTGAACAAGATTAGAAATGTATGTACAGTATGTTTTAACAAAATTAATCTCAAATTTGTATCAATATACAAAATTTGTATACAATATAAAAAAGTCCAATTCAATGTAAAACATCCAAAACTAGTAGTTTCTTTTTAAAAGTAAATTAAATAATCTACCTTTTTATTTTATCATATTTATATCCTCCCATTTTTCTTTTCAGAATAGATTTAGTAATCTACCCTTTATCCTATTGTATCTATAGCCCCCTTTTTTCTTTTCAAAACAAGCATCTTGAATCTAATTTCCTTTTTTTAGCTTTTTTCCTGACCATTACCAATAACAACTTGTAACCAACTACCTAAACAGTGAGAAGTATCCATAACACATTGAATGATCAAAATCACCCACTCCCAACTCCTGGGTATGTGGGTGTCATATTCTTAAATTTACTTCCTGCTGTCTGGGGCAACAGTATCTTTAGGTTAATTGTCAAGTCCCGAGTGAGGTAGCTGTATCATTTGTTGTTGAGTCTCTGTATACTGGGAAAGTACAGGGCTTGTCTCAAGTCCTGGCTTAGAGTAGTCTGTGAGGCTTGATCATCTCAGCTAGCCACCTCGAAATTGTTCTGTGCAGCTGATCTTTAGGCAGTGTTTTTCAGCTTAGTGGTGTTATTATCATAGTCCTGGAGGAATCATCCTCCTTTCAGAGACTTCAAGGGTTACTGTTTGGAGTGCTCATGGTTCACTGCAGAAAACTGATAGGCAGTGAAACCGAAATCATTTACTGGAAGTATATGAAACTTTTTTTAGATTAGTTAGTATTCTATATGACCATTAACATCATGGCAAAAAAGTTTTAAATATCTCTATATACATATATAGATATATATACACACATACCTATATTAATCTTATAAGTCTTATACCTTAAGAAATGCTGTTAAAGAGTCAGTATAAAACTAAAGGATTATGAGATGAGCGGCAATAAAATAGTCCTTAAATTTTTGTCTTTCTTCTGTCCCATATCAGGTGGCTCTTCTGGCATGAGACAGAGGTTTTGGATTTCACTTTAATAAGCTTGCTTGGGTTTAGAGAAGGAGAGGACACACTCCATCTCCAAAGCCAGCTTTAATCTTTAACTGGGCTGGGACTACGAAAAGACCGTTTGCGTTATTGTCTGTAGAGAACAGCAGAAACACATGTGGGGAGGTTTATGAAATTTTATCCTGTTTTTGTAAATGTGATATACTAATAGGCCAACTTACTCTTTTTCTTGAGACTTTTCTGTTTCCTGGATGATTTGTCCTTTTTCTTCAGATGTCTCATTTGTCCAGATTTGTCTTCAGATTCCTCAGCTGCATGTCTTCATTCTCCTGAAGACAAAAACAAAAACCTTCTCCAACCCTAACTTTGGGGAGATTCTCTTTTGGCTAGTTATATGTGATCAGATGAAAAGTTATATCTGATCAGGTGAAAAGTTATATCTGATCAGGTGAAAAGTTATATGTGATCAGATGGAAAGTTATATGTGATCAGATGAAAAGTTATATCTGATCAGGTGAAAAGTTATATCTGATCAGGTGAAAAGTTATATCTGATCAGGTGAAAAGCCATGGTGCTTAATGAGCTATCATCTCCTAATTAAGAGGTGTCTCTTCTTCATATTGAATCTTTTTTTTACATTCATAAACTTATACTTTTATTCTCTTTCTGTACATGTTGGCAACGATAAAGCTTAAAGATGCATTTCAATGAAATATGCAAAACAAGGAATTTACATAATTTATACTTCAGAAAATTAAAGTTGAAAAATATTCCCACATTATTTTAGAGTTCACAGTATATTTAAAGTACATCAAGCTTCCCTCCTTATATTTCAAACTGTATTGTCTGAGCAGAGAAGGGTAAAAACTAAACAGAATAAAAGGGTCAAGTTTCTGTTTATTCAGTGCACAAGTGGATGCTACTTCAGTTATCAGGCCGTACAGCCCCACGGCAGCAGTGTTCTGCTCCAGCCCTTCCCCTCCTGAGTGCTGTGGCCCAGCAGGGGTCACATTGTGGAGCAGTTCCAGCATCACTGACTCCACAGTGGACACATTTGCCAAGTGGTAATGTCCAGTGGTCTGATGCCTCATTTCCACATAATACTTTATAGCCCTGAAAATAGAAATCCTGGCACCTAGTAGCTGGACGTTAACACTAGTACAAGGCACTGAGCTGTGGCGTTTGTCTATAGGAAAGAAAGGTCATGTTTGCATAGATGGCTAGCAAGTTAGTGTGCAGAAACATACTGGCCCGGCGTGTGGCTTTGTGCACATCGAATCTTTATCAATTTTGATGGTATCCATAGCTTTTCTTCTGTGGAAACGAAAGCAAAACCCCTTCCCAATGGAACACATGTCCTGGTTTTCATTCTGAGGTCATTACGTCTTTAAAGTATCATGGCTAAATGAATTCCATATTTTTTCTATTATCCAGTTTCTCTGCAGCTGCTGTTCCTATCTCACTAGCATTTAGAAAATCCAAAGTTAGTAAAGTATTATGCAGTCTGTTTATCATCCCTTTCTGTTTATTTAACATATCCTTTAGAGTTTTGTTCAATTTTTCTATAACTGCCTGCCCCTGTAGGATTGTGTGTTATGCCTGTAATATGCTTTATATTATCATAAGCAAAAAAAACTGTCTCATTTTTTTTAGAGACATATGCTGGACCATTATCTGTCTTTATTTGTATAGGTGTACCCATGATGGCTATAACTTCCAGCAAATGTTTGATTACTGAATCAGCCTTTTCCAAAGTCAAAGCAGTTGCCCATTGAAAACTTGAAAAGTGGTGTGGTGTTCATATTTTAGTTTTCCAAATTCTACAGATAGAACACATCCATCTACTAGAGTTTATTCCTTTGAATACCCTTTGGGTTACTTCCTGCAGGTAGTGGTGTTTGGTTGAATAAAGAACAAGTAGGACATTTCCTTATGATTTCCTTGCCTTATTGCCACATGATAGAGAAGTCTGTTTTTAGACCTTTGCTATTGACATGATAGTCTTTTATGAAATTCTGAGACCTTCAGCAGATTTTCAATCAATAATTGATCATTTTTTGCATTACCTTGTGCTAGAGAACCTGGCAGACCCTTGTGAGATCTGATGTGTATTATGTATATGGGATGATTCCTATTCCTGATTATATCTTGTAATTGAATAAATAATAAAGTCAATTCTGTATCATCAGATAAAGTCATTGGTATAAATTCAGCATTTTCAGTGTGCAAGACAACTTTCTGCATATTGCAAATCAGTTTCTATGTTGAGAGGTTCTTTAAATTCCCTTAGTGCCGTGAGAATAGCATATAATTCTGACTTTGGACAGAATCATAAGGGCTTTGATCTACTTCACATAATTTTTCTCATTTGTAACCTGCCTTTCCTGATTTATTTGCATCAGTATAAAATGTAGGAGCTCTAGTGTGTGTTCTATACAATGAGAGGAAGGATTCAACTAGTTCTCTTTATCAGCTGAATTCTCTTGCTTTGGGGATAGTTGTTAATCTCTCCCCCAAAATTACTACAACCTCTTTTCCAGTGTTCATGCACATAATTTGTTAATTTCATTATCACTAAAAGGTACTATAATTTCTGTTATAATTGACAAAGTCTCAGTTTTTCTTTTATAATTAACTCAGTTTTTTCCCACATAAGTTTTTAATTTTTTACTCAGTTTATGTGGTAAAAAGATCAATTCTAAGATAATTTCCCTCTGTATTAAAATTCCTGTAGGGGAATGTTTGGAGGGTAATATGACCAGAATACAGTTAAGGTTTGGATCCACATGATCCACATGTGTCTGCTGTAATGTCTCTTGAATCAAAGCCAGTTCTCTCTCAGCTTCAGCTGATAATTTTCTGGGACTATTTAGGTCCTTGTCACCATCTGAGGTTTTGTTTAAATTAATCAGGTCATCAGGTTTTATCCCAGTAAAAATGCACTTTAGGTTGGAAATATCTTCTGACAGTCTTTGGAAATCATTAAAAGTCTGCAATTAATTCATCTCTCCTAATTTGCACCTTTTGTAATCTAAGTTTTTGAAAATCTATTTTACAGCCCAAATAATTAATAGACTCTTCTCTTAATTTTTTCAGGAGCAATTTGTAATCCCCAGCAAGGCAAAATTTTCTTCTTTAAACATTGTTTTTAAAGTATCTAAATTTGAATCAGACAGTAAAATGTCATCAATGTAGTAATAAACTGTAGATTCAGGAAATTGCTTTCATATCATTTCCCATGGCTGCTGTACAAAATATTGGTACCAGATGGGGCTATTTAACATTTCCTGTTGATGAGTCTTCTTTTGATATCTTTTAACAGGCTGAGAATAAGTAGGCACTATGAAGGCAAATTTTTTTCTCTGTCTTTTTCTTATAAAGGTATAGTGAAGAAACAGTCTTTTAAATCAATAAATATAAGAGGCCATCATTTAGACAATAGAGAAGGCAAAGGAATGTGAGACAGAGAGCCCATTGGCCAGATCATCTTATTAACAGCTCTTAGATTTGTTACCATTCTCCATTTTTCAGATTTCTTTTTAACAAATACAGGAGAATTCCAAGGGCTGGTTGATTCTTCAATATGATGAACATCTAGTTGCTCCTGTACCAGTTGTTCCAAAGCCCGCAGTTTCTGTATTGTTAAAGACCGTTAGTTAACCCATCCCATACAGGGTTGTCTGTCAGTCATCTTAAAAGTAGGGCTGTTGATGCCTTTGAAATATCAGCAGGTGTTGTGGCCTGTTCTTATACAACCTGAATTGTGAGTGACTGTCCTTTATATCTTGAGTATTTTTCCCAGAAACATATATTAATTTATGGTTTATTACCAAGACTGAGGGAATGTTAATCTGAGTATTTCATTGCTGTAACAAATCACATCCCCACAAATTTATTACTGTGTTAACCACATATGGTTTTAATATTCCTCTCTGTCCTTCTGGCCCTTTACATTCGATCATCTCATGCTATGTTTTACCTAAGACAATATTCCATTCCCTACAAGATGAACATTTTCCTCTTGAAGAGGCCAATTTGGATGCCAAGATTTTGATGAAATTGTTATTTCCACCACCCCTGTGTCTACTAGATCTTCAGTGTCAGTGTCATTTATTTGTATTTTCAAATTTGGTCTTTTTTCATTTGTAGAAGTTTGCCAAAGTACTCACTTTATGGTTTCTCTTGAATTTTTTGTTATTTATATTTTTAAATTTAGTTTTTGTTCATTTATAGAAGTTTGCCAAAATACTCATGTTATGGTTTTTCTTAAATATTTTGTTCTCTCTTCTATTATCCAGAGCAGTATGGTTTCTTACAACAGGCATTAAGTTCTTTAATTGCTCTGGGAAGGAGTTTCCTCTACAATGGCAAGAAATGACTGAACTGTACTTGGCATAGGGGTCTGCAAGTGGCCCCTCAAGAAGTTTCCTGATGGCAAAGGATTATCTTGAATATCCCTTGTTGACCTATGTTCAGTGACCTATGTTCAGCCTTTGCCACACTTTCTGCATAATCCAGAAGGGATTGGTGTTCAAAATGCATTATTCTTAGAAAAAAACATTGTTTCTAGGAGCACCCTGCCTACAGTGCCCTTTATGGTGACCCCTTGTTTGCCATAATTATAAGCATTTAACATTTTAATTTTTCTTCAAACCCCTGGAAATCAATTCTTCTATCCAAGCCTCCTCATGGTCACGAGAGTCAATACTGATTGTATCTCAGATCCATTCCTCCAAAGGTGTTGACCTTGCCTTTACTGTTCTAATTATCCTTTTGCATAGAGAATTGGCATTTTCAAAAGGCAGAAATTCAATTACTATTTATCTAGCTTCTGAATTTGGTATTATTCTGTTTACTGCTGATGTCAATCTTTGTAAGAGATCCGTAAAGGCTTCCTTTGGGCCCTGTATAACTTTAGGAAATTACTCAATTTTCTTTTCTGTTTCTCCAGTTCTGTCCCAAGCATTCTAAGCTGCTGCATGGCATAAATCCAGGGTGTGGCCATCACATAAGCCTGCCTGCCTTTCTATAGTAACGTAGTCTCCTTCTCCAAGAAGTTGATCTTGGGTGATTTTCCTACCTCTAGCTTTACTCTGCTGTTCAATAACTGTCTCTGAACCACATACTCCTTTGTAATTGCGGACCGGGCTCTAAAACAACTTTAACCAATTCTATCCAGTCTTTAGGGATAATTCTATTACAAACTGACCTTGAGGCTAACATTTACTTCACATGTCATATGAGACTATTACTTCTTTGACTCTCTTTAAATCTAACATGGCACAGGAGTCCAGTTAGCTGTAACAGAGCCTCTGCCATTTGGCAATTCCTGTAAGGCTACTGGATATATTAAACTTGGTTGTCTGAAAACTTTACACTGTTCCTCTTTATTCTTATACTGCAATATTGAAGTTGGTTCTCCATTAAATTCCTCTTATATGTTTTATTAAGTTTTTTATAAGGCCTATATCTTAATACTCAGATTAACCAACTTTTTTAGTGATAATAAAAAAATGAAGTTGATAGTGTTTGTAATTAACATTAAATAAATACCATCTAAATTAGATATTCTTTCATTTAATCATTCCATTTTCAAACTGTCTAGCATATTATCATACAGATACCCAAATCCCTCCATTGTAAGCGATTTTCCCATTTTTAATATTGGAAATATTTTCTTTTAACTAATCCTTCCCTTTAAGAATTCCCAATTGTCTTACTGTTTACTGACAATGTTGATGAAGATGTGAGGCTTATCACTGCTGTGTAGAACACTAAAAGCCTGACTGAATTTCAAGGCAGCTATATAGTTTGGCAGAAGTCCAAAAAGGGGGTTCAGGGAGAGCCCAAAACCCACGGGTGGAGAGATAGAGAACGCCCTCTGTCTGAAAAACGCACAGGGAATTGTTTGGGAAAAGCATGTATGGCTGGGCACTTCCTGAAGGCAGAGTCAGGCAGTTTGGGGCTGGTGATTCCTGTGCCCTTTGGAGCCCTGGTGCTTTGAAGTTTGGTTGGCATCTGGGACTGTTTCAGGGAGGCTGCAATAGGAGAATCCCAAACTCACTCAGAAGCTTGGGGAATAAAGAAAAGAAAACCTAGTCAGGTGGGGCTGGAACCTCACGTGCAGCTCCATCCCGTGCTGGTGGCTTTTTCTTGAATTCGTACTCCAAATGTTGGGCATCTAATATAGCATGATTAGTAAAAACCCAGAGATGGATATTCGGGTTCAGCCTGAAGATCAGAAAAGCAAGCAGCCAAGTCACTAGAGAGCTCTTAACTTTTTGAAATCTTCAGACTGAAAAAAGAGCGAGGTCCTGTCTCATCCTGCTTTATATTCCTCTCTAGTGCTGGGATTAAAGACGTGTACCACCACTGCCTACCTTCTGTATCTAACTAGCGTGGCTAACTAGTGTGGCTGATGGGATTAAAGGTGTGTGCAACCACTGCCTGGCCTGTATGGCTGACTAGTGTGGCTGCTTTGCATTGACCTTCAGGCAAGCTTTATTTATAAAATACAAATAAAATATCACTACATGCCACTTCTGGCTCTTACATTCTTTCTCTTTTCCACTGAGCCCTGGGAGGAGGGGGTGTGATAAAGACATCCCATTTAGAGCAGATTGATCCGAAGTTCATTGTTTCTGCATATTGTCCACTTAGTGGTGGGGTTCTCTGTTAACTAGCATTGCTGCAAGAAGGAGCTTCTGTGGGGGTTTGGTGATGCACCGATGTGGGTGTAGCAATGTTATTAGGAGTTGTTTTATTGCTATGGTGATTTACCAGAGTAATAGTGTGGCTTTTCCATAGGGTCTTAGTTTGTTGACCTTATTTCCAGAGTCAGGTATGGGTTCAGGGATTGCACCTTAAATCCAGTTTAAAAAATGATTAGTTATTTTCCTAACATTGTGCCACTATTGCATCATTGGGCGCATCTTTCGGGCAGGTGGCTATGATGGCTCTCAGGGTTTGTAGTTGGGTGAGACTGATAGTTACCACCTTTCTCTTCTAGCCTTTTAGTGGCATGTACAGCACCTTTGAGCACTGTGATCAGTAGTCAGTAGGGGTGAAGCTTCGCATTGAGTATCAGCTTGATTTTTCCATGTTCTATGACATTAAGTGTGCAGTATCTTCAGCAATAGGATTTTATTGTCAAGCTGTGGAAGGTAGCCAATAGCATTGACCAATAGCCTGTAATGCTTGGGTGGGGAGTATAAGACTTTTGACCAACAATTCAAAAAGACAACAACAGCAACAAAAAACTCAAAACCCATTCCTAGTAGTGGGGAGTTTTCTTTGATAACATATGATATCAAATTAGGGTATCATCACCCCATTATATGATATATTTAAACTGCTTTTCTCTCTCTAATACAGTTTTGTATATGTATAATTATACATGTAAAATATATATAGAAACTTCTAAACTAGTAGGCTTCAATATAGCTTTTTTTTAAAATGGTCTTCGGGGCCCAGGAGTGGTGGTGTATGCCTATAATCCCAGCACTCCAGAGGCAGAAGCAGGAGAATCTCTGTGAGTTTGAGGACAGCCTGGTTTACAAAATGAGTTCCAGGAAAGCCAGAGTTGCTACACAGAGAAACCTTGTCTCAAAAAACAAACAAACAAACAAAAAAACCCCACAAAAAACAAAATAGCATAGACATGCACACACATATAAATGAAAAAACATAAAACGGCCTTTAGTGTTAATTAGTCCTTCTCCATATTCTGTTATCTACCTAGCTTCTTAGCCCCACCTTGTTTAATCCTCTTGCTCTAGCTTTCTTTTCTCTTCATCTCTTTATAATATAAAATGTATCCCATTTTTCCTTCCCTGGGAGATTAGCTCTTTCATCCTTGTCCTTTCTTAGTTACCTGTCTTCTTGATATTCTCATTGAAGTGTACATAGTAAAGCTTAAATGCTAAGATCCACATTCAGTAGAAAACACGCAGTGCTTGTCTGTCTGGTTCTGGGTTACCTCACTGAGGATGATTTATTTCTAGCTCCATTCACTTATCTGTGAACTTCACATTTCTTAACAGCCGAGTAATAATCCATTGTGTAAATGGCCATTCTGATTAAGGTAAGATAAAGTCATAAAGTTGTTTTAATTTACCTTTTTCTGATGTTTAAGGATGTTGAACATTTAAAAAGTTTCTCAGCCATTTTGAGAACTCTGTTTAGTTCTCTACCCTATTTAATTGGGCTATTTGTTTTATTGATTAGTGTTTTGAGTTCTTTGTATATTCTATACCAGTGGTTCTCAACCTTCCTAATGCTGTGACCCTTTAATACACAGTTCCTCATGTTGTGGTGACTCCAACCATAAAATTATTTCCATTGCTACTTCATAACTGTTATTTTGCAACTGTTGTGAATTATAATATGAATATTTGTTTTCCAATGCCTTACGTGGCCTCTGTGAGTCATTCAACCCCAAAAGGGGCCACAACCTATAGGTTGAAAACCACTGTTCTAGATACTAACCCTTTGTTCAGATGTAATTGGCAAAGACCTTTTCCCCATTCTGTGGGCTGCCTCTTGATGATGGTGTCATTTGCTGTACAGAAGCTTTTCAGTTTTATGAGGTCCCATTTATTGTTGATTTTAATGCCTGTGCTATAGGGTCTTATTCAAAAAGTTTTTCGTGTGCCAGTGAGTTTGAATGTATTCCCTAATTTCTCTCCTGTCAGACTTAGGGTATTGAGTCATATATCCTCAATCTATTTGGAGTTGAATTTTGTGCAGGGTGATAAATATGAATCTATTTTAATTCTTCCACATGTACCTATCCAGTTTGGCCAGCACAGTTTGATAAGAATGTTGCCTCTTCTCCGGTGTGTGTAGTTTCTTTGTTAAAAGACATAAAAACAAACCAGGTTAAGAGTAGGTATGTAGTCTTATGTTCAGGCCTTCAATTCTATTCAGTGAAGCAATGTGTCATGTTTTAATGGCAATATTGTACTGTTTTTGTTACTATAGCCTTGAAGTATAGCTTAAAATCAGTAATGGTGACATCATTTCTTTTATTGTTAAATTTTTAGTTATCCTGGGTTTTTTGTTTCATATGAACTTTTTTTTTCCAGTTTTTGTGAGAATTGTGTTGGACATTTGGTGCAGATTGCATTAGATCTATAGGTAGCTTTTGGTAGAATGACCTTTTCCTCCCAGTATTAACCAACCATAAGCATGGGATATCTTTCTGTCTTTTGGTGCCTTATTCAGCTCGTTCCTTAAGTGTCTTATAGTTTTTATTATATAGGTCTTTCACTTGCTTTGTTATTCCAATTTTTTGGAGACATTTTAAAAAAGACTATTGTAGTCAGGGTTCTCAAGAGTAGCAGAACTTACAGACTTAATCTCTATATACATACACACGTATACAGACACAGCATTCTCTAGAGAAGCAGAAATTATAGAATGAATCTCTTTATATACATACATACACATACATTACAGAGTTTTCTAGAGTAGTAGAATTTACAGAATGAATTTGTTTTTGTTTTTTGAGACAGGGTCTCTCTGTGTAACAGCCCTAGCTGTACTGGAACCTGCTCTGTAGAGCAGATTGGCCTTGAACTCACAGAGCTCCACCTGCCTCTGCCTCCTGAGTGTTGGGATTAAAGGCATGCACCACCATTGGCCAGCAGAATGAACCTTTTTGTGTACACACACACACACACACACACACACACACACACACACGGAATTTATTAGAATCACTTACAGGCTGCAATCCAAGTAATTCAGCAGTGAAGGGCTGTGACAGGAAAGCCACGAATTCAGTAGTTGCTTAGTCAGTGAGTTGGATGTCCAGCTTGTCAGTAGATGCTGGAATTCTGAAGTAGGCTCTGGGGTTGGTGAAAGAATGGACTTGCTAGAAAGGCCAAGAGTAAGCAGGCAGAGAGCAAAAGCTTCCTTCTTCCATGTCCTTATATAGGCGTCCAGCAGGTGTGGCCCAGATCAAAGGCATGTGTCTTCTCACCTCAAGATCCGGATCACAGGTGTGTGCATTCTACCTCAATGGTTCAGAACTGAAGTGGATTCACCCAAGCAAAAATAATCTCTTAAGAGTATGTCCTCCATTTCTGAATTGTAGTTCATTCCAGATGTAGTCAAGTTGACAACCAAGAATAGTCATCACATCTACTGTGAAAGAAAAGTATTGCTTCCCTGATTTCTTTTTCAGTCTGGTTGGAATTTGTATATTGGAAGGCTAGTACGAGTTAACTTTACTGAATTATCATGTGTGTATTCGTCCAGCATCTACTGACAAGCTGGACATCCAGCCTCACTGACTAAGCAACTACTGAATTGTGGCTTTCCTGTCACAGCCCTTCACTGCTGAATTAGTTGGATTGCAGCCTGTAAGTGATTCTAATAAATTCCGTGTGTGTGTGTGTGTGTGTGTGTGTGTGTGTGTGTGTGTGTGTGTGTGTATACACGAAAAGGTTCACGTGTATGTGGAGGCCAGAATAGGGCCTTGGATCCTCTGAAGCTGGAGTTACAGACACTTTTGAGCTGCTCAGTGTGGGTGCTGGGAACCAAAGTTGACTTCTCTGTAAGATCAGCAAGTGTCTTTACCCACTGAGAGTCATTTCTCTAGCCCATTCATTCATTCATTCATTCATTCATTCATTCAAGATATAATGACTATGATTGAGGGGTCACTTAGAGAAACAGAAATGGCTCAAAGGCAGATGCATCAGCTAAAACTCCATCCCTGCCTGAGTGATAACACATGAAAGCTGCATCCTTGGAGCTCTCTGTAACCTTTGTGGAGGAGTCACATTTTGGGTTTCCTGGCAATTAGGTGATCAGGCTTGGTAGCAAGTGCCTTTAGCTACTGAGCTTTCTTGTCTAGATGTCTTAGTCTTAAAGTCTTAAGGAATACTGTGTGCAGAAAAGAATTTCCTTTTGTGTATTCCTATACTTCACTTTTAAAAATACTGTTTTCCTATACCTCCTGAGTCATCTACACCTTAATTTTTCTATTAAATCTGTGGTTCTATTTAGTGTAAATAAACCAGTGAGGTAAATAGCAGTAAGAAACAACTGCTAATAATACTGCAGTTGAGTATCTTCAGAGGGTGTGCAGAGTTCTTATTTGTATTTTCTATTCCTCCAGTATCACATCCAATTGAGATGTAAGTTTAGTTGTCCCCTTTATTGAGTACACAGTAGGTCATTTGGATGGTGTCAACTTCTAGAATTCCAGTTTTCTGTCTTTCTTTTCCCTCATTAGGTGATAGAAATAGGCCATGTGAGTTCCTGCTGAACTGAGCAGGCAGATGGCATCTGTTTAGCTGGATTAGTGAACATCTAGCCTGTGCCCAGTTCCCCTTTCATAGGGTTTAGTTTTCTTTATGACTGTGGAAGGAGAATGCCTTGTGGGGAGGACAATCTAGAAGGCTGTGTTGAATGCTTCATTCTTGTGGCTGTCATTTTCTAGGAGGGGGGGAGCATAATTCTTATTGCCACAGAAAGACTATATAACTTTATATGTTCTGATTAACCATTAGAATGGTAGGAAAATGAACTTGCATCTTACCCATTAAAGAGATACTGAGTGAGGCTTGGGGTAAGGATTGCTGTCCAGTACATGTTTAGCATGTGAGTTTGATCCCCATTACTGCAAATAGCAACAACAAAACAGAAAAAAGTAATAGAAAAGGACTAAGGGTGATTTACCAGTACTATGCAAAGATGTGTTCGGTTACCACCTGTTTCACGAGTCTTGCTGTTATGGGACATGTGAGCCTGGGTAGTAAAATGTGCTTCTATTGCCTGATAGTGTTGTGAAGGTTGATAACTGTTAGGAAAAATTTCCCTGAAATTCAGGTATTTCAGAATGTTGCAAAAACTACAGGTGAAGAAAAAGACAAAGGTAGGAAACTATGACTTTTCCATAAGTGAAGACGCAGACAGGTTAAATGAGAAGTAAATGTATGCCTATTGGGGCAGACTGTAAGTGGTGAGGAGAGGAGTCTGTTTATATATGAGTGGGCTACAGGGAGATTATGGAGGTTTTAGGTGGTTTGGAAAGATAAATCTTGATGATGGACATTCAAAAGAGATCCCACACTAGTTCAGAATTGAGTATGATAAAGGGTTATTTATTTAGGGATAGATTTACAGATCACAGTCCTCTGTACTATTTTGGAAACAGGAAACCTAATCCAGCAGTCAGAAGAGAAAGCACACGTGATTCATATTAGCATTTATAAGAAACCACGCCCAAGTGGACCGGTATTTTAAAGGCTAATGGCTGAAGGAGTTCCCACAGCACCTCCCCCTTTTGTTTAAATAAGATGGTTCAAAACTATTCACAATAAGAACAACTATTAAGTATAAAAATTAGAATTACAACCAGCATAACAATATCAAGCAAGAAACTTGATAAATATTTCAATAATTATCCTATCCTAATTATTAGAAATAATTTGGCCAAGTCTTGAGAGGAAAGTAACTATGACTATCTAGTCTTCAACCCCATTGAAGACCTGAGAAGGGGAATAATATTACTTGAGTATGCAGAAACTGCAATCAAGCAACATCTAAACTGTGCAACAAATGACAGACAACTGGCTACCTGGGCAATCACTCAAAGTCTCATTTGCAACATTGGAGCAACCAACTTTAGATAAGGCCTAGAGTAACTGACAGACCATTTTCAGAGGCAGGAAATTTTCAAAACTGTCTTACCCTGTCTTGGCAAGGTTTGACAGTCCCTTTCTTGTATCCTGCTTGTCCTGTCTGGACATCGTGCATTTTGTCAGTCAATACATAGGCAGTTTCTTAACCAAAGGCCAGTTTTTTTTTTTAAAAATATTTATTTATTTATTATGTATACAACATTCTGTCTGTATGTCTGAAGGCCAGAAGAGGGCACCAGACCTCTTTACAGATGGTTGTGAGCCACCATGTGGTTGCTGGGAATTGAACTCAGGACCTTTGGAAGAGCAGGCAATGCTCTTAACCACTGAGCCATCTCTCCAGCCCCCCCAAAGGCCAGTTTTGCCAAGAAGAAAACAAGCTGCAAGTGGAGTGTCTTCAGTGCTCAACATTCTCTGGAAATAGATCAGTGCTGCCAGGAGCAATCGTGTCTCACTTCAACAGAACCCTAAGTTATTTAAATGCCATATTCTACAGCTCTTTGAAGTCGTTGAAGATTACCTATCTATGCAGAATACAATCTGTATGTATCTAAAGAACCTGATTACTCTAAGTATGACAAACAGGGATGACTGTTGACCTTTAATTCTTAATACCTTTATAGCTTAAAGACTAAGACTTCATATTAGACTATTAAACAATCTTTAAACAACTGTACAACAAATGAGGACAATGACCTCAACATGTAAACAGTGTATAAGTGTCTTCATCAGAGGTTGAAATGTATAGTTCAATATAATAAATATATCCTAAGATTGTATCAATATACAAAATGTTTTAAGCAGAGGTAGAAACATGCAAGAATACAATATGACAAAATAACTTTGTCCAGGTGTACAAATATTGTAGACAGAAATAGAAGCATATTCAATATAATTTGAATTTATATCAATATACAAAAATCTATACCAATGTAAATTGCCTATAAATAATAACTCACAAGTATTCACTCTGTTACTCATTATTATTATTAGTGTGCATAAACTCACACTAATCTATTATCCCATCAGATTTTTCTCTCTTTTTTTTCCAAAGAGATCCTTGAGCCTACATAATTTCCACCCCAACTCCCAACCCTATATTAATTATAATCAACCCCTAAATGATGTCCCTGACCCTGAGGACAAACTTTTTTGGGAGGGGGGAATTATCTTCTAGAATTACTTCTAGCTAATTACAATTGTTTTTTCTTTCTCAATAAAAAAAAAAGAAATGTGGATTGGAAGAATTTTAAGAGATGAAGTATTCTAAATTCAATGCTTGGGAGTGATAGCTGGGGAAGAAGAGAAACTTGTCTTTAGGGGCTGGTGAGATGGCTCAGTGGGTAAAAGCACTTGCCCCCAAGTTTGATAACCCAAGCTTTATCCCTGAGACCTACATGGTGGAAAGAAAAGTGACTGCTACAAGTTGTCCTCTGACTTTCATATGTGCCATAGCAATGCACACCACCAAACGCAAACAATCCTTCTTTCCTCTTCCTTCCCCCTTCCTCCTTCCTCGTGAGTGTGTGTGTGTATGTGTGTGTGTATGTGTGTGCGTGTGTGTGTATGTGTGTGTGTATGTGTGTGCGTGTGAGTGTGTGTGCATGTGTGTGCGTGTGTGTATGTGTGTGTGTATGTGTGTGTGTGTATGTGTATGTGTGTGTGTATGTGTGTGTATGTGTATGTGTGTGTGTGTGCGTGTGAGTGTGTGTGTATGTGTGCGTGTGTGTGTATGTGTATGTGTGTGTGAGTGTGTGTGCGTGTGTGTGTATGTGTGTGTGTATGTGTATGTGTGTGTGTATGTGTGTGCGTGTGAGTGTGTGTGCATGTGTGCGTGTGTGTATGTGTGTGTGTGTGTGAGTGTGTGTGCGTGTGTGTGTATGTGTGTATGTGTATTTGTGTGTGTATGTGTGTGTATGTGTGTGTGTGTATGTGTGTGTGTATGTGTGTGCGTGTGAGTGTGTGTGCGTGTGAGTGTGTGTGCGTGTATGTGTGTATGTGTGTATGTGTATATTGTGTGTATGTGTGTGTATGTGTATGTGTGTGTGTATGTGTATGTGTGTGTGTGAGTGTGTGTGCGTGTGTGCGTGTGTGTGGAGTGTGTATGTATGTGTGTGTATGTGTGTATGTGTGTGTGTGTGTGTGTGTGTGTTGAGACAGGGTCTCCCTTTAGCCCTGGCTGTCCTGAAACTAGCTGTGGAGACCAGGCTGGCCTTGAACTTCCTGCCTCTGCTTCTTGAATTCTGAGACTAAAGGCATATATGCCTAGCTACTTTTTTAAGTTTAAAAATAATAATTGGTTTTTTGTTTTTTGTCCTTTTTGTGTGTGCATGTGCTGTATGTATGTCTGTGCTGTATGTATGTGTGTTGGTGTATGTGTAGTGTATGTACTTTGCATATCTATGTTGTGTTTATGGTGTATTGTGTATTTTATGTATGTGTTTTGATATGTGTGGTATATGTATATGTTATGTGTTCACTTTTCATATGTGTGTTGTATGTATGTCTGGTATGCTTATTATAGTGATATTTTATTTGTATTTTAATAAATTATCTTGCCTCAAGATCAGAATGCATTGCTAAACCACTAGAGGCCAGGGAGTGGTGGCACACACCTTTAATCCTAGTGTTTGGGATCACACACTTTAACCCCAGCACTGGGGAGGTGGAGACAGGAGCAATGCGGCTGGGCAGAGAGAGGAATATAAAGGGAGAGAGACAGGGACTCACTTGGAGTGTGGAGTCTGAGGTCTGGTGCAGAACAGTGCAGTCTAGGCAGTGAGAATCACCCCTTCAGTCTGAGCATTTCTCTAGTGGCTTACTGCTCTGCTTCTCTAGATCTTCAACTTTAACCCCTATATCTGACTCTGGGTTTTTAATCATTCATGCTACAGTTATATATGGGAAATTTGTGTGCATGTGTGGTATGTGTATACTTGTATATGTATGTTGTGTGAATATATGTGTTATATGTATGTGTGTGGTGCATTCACATGAGTTTGGAGAGGTACCTGCACTGTATGTGTGGGTATGGATGCTGTTAGAAGATTTTGGGTATCTTCTTCTTTTGATTTCTATCTTACTGACTTGAGACAGAGTGTTCTCACTGAAAAATAACCTCACCTTTTTGGCTGGGGTTTGGCCAGTAAGCTCTTGGATTAGAAGAATATTATTCAAATGTCATCATCACTGTCTAAAGCAATCTACAGGTTCAGTGTGTAAAATACCAATGGTATCCTTCACAGAACTAGAATACTCTTAAATTTTATAGGGAATCCCCAATAAACAAAACCAAAACCAATCAGAGTATAATGTAGACTGTGGGGTTTTCTTCTATACATATTTTTTGTAGTTTTATTTTTCTTCTTCTTTTTCTTTTTGGATTTTCGAGACACAGTTTTTCTGTTCAACAGCCCTAGTTGTCCTGGAAATAGCTCTTGTAGACCAGGCTGGCCTTAAATTCAGAGACCCACCTGTTTTTACCTCTCAAGTGCTGGGATTAAAGGTGTACAACATGACATCCTGCCCACAGCAACATTCATTTTTATTAACAACATACATTATTTATGAGACATACATTTTATGTGTGAGAATGAAAGAAAATCAGGTTTCAGAGAGAATTTATACAGGTAGAATTTATACATTCACATCAGTGCTGCCTAAATGATGGAGTTGGGAAGATGTGTATGTATATGCTGCCATTGCTCAAAGTAGTCGTTACAGGATTTTATTTGTACTTACACAAAGATGTATAGTAAACTTGAAAATACCAGTAAATTCATTGAATCATTTAATTTTTGCATTTGCATAACAGTGGTTTTCAGAATGTTTTTGGCTTGGTGTAGGTTCAGTAACAGAAGGTTTCAGGCAAATAAGTTAGTTTGCTGGAAATGAATTATCCTTAAATTAATGATCATTGTTTTTCCCCCTCTAGTCATCAGATAAGCAGCGAGCCCTAGAAGAAACCAAAGCCTACACAACCCAATCCTTAGCAAGTGTTGCGTATCTGATAAACACCTTGGCCAACAATGTCCTACAGATGCTGGATATCCAGGCATCCCAATTACGGAGGATGGAATCTTCAATCAATCATATTTCACAAGTGAGACCTTGTTACTTTTCAATTTGCCTATGAGCAGCACACAGCCTGTTGACTGCCTTTGTTATGCAAGTTAATGCATGTGCTGTTTGGATAATAAAACTTGATATTGTATTGTTTTATGATTCCTTTTGTGATGTCATTACTTTTCTAGTTTGATAGCAAAGTAAATTTGATGGATTTTATTAAAACTCAGTTGCCAAGGTAACTTAATCACTCCTGAAGTGAAAATTTACCTTTTTTTTCCTAGAAAAAAAAAATCTTCTGACAGGTTTTATGTCTTTACAGCTTTACAAATAGACTTGTTAGCTTGGTGGTTAATTTAAGTTTTCTCTTGTTAGGGTTTTTTTTAAGCCCCTTTTTGGTGACTGTCTTAGTCCATGTTCTGTTGGTGTGAAGAGATACCATGACTAAGGCAATTTTTTTTTGTTTTGTTTTTTTGAGACAAGGTTTCTCTGTGTAGCTTTGGAGCCTGTCCTCCCGTCCTGGAACTAGCTCTTGTAGACCAGGCTGGCCTCGAACTCACAGAGCTCCACCTGCCTCTGTCTCCCAAGTGCTGGAATTAAAGGCGTGTGCCACCACCGCCTGGCTGACCATGGCAACTCTTATAAAAGAAAGCATTTAATTAGGGCTGGCGTATAGTTTAGTCCATTGTTACCGTGGCAGGAAGCATGTTGCCAAGCAGAGAGACAGGGTAGAGGAGAGTAACTGATAATTTTTTTTTTGTTGTTTGATTGTTATTTTGGTTTTTGAGACAGGGTTTCTCTGTGTAGCTTTGGAGCCTGTCCTGAACTTGCTCTCTAAACCAGTATGGCCGCAAACTCACAGAGCTCTGTCTACCTGTGTTCCCTGAGTGCTGGGATTGAAGGTGTGGGTCACCACTGCCTGGCGAAAATTGTGTATCTTGATCCATAAGCAGCAGGCAAAGAAACCTCTGGGCCTGGCTTGAGTATTTTTGAAACCTCAAAGTTCGCCCTAGTGACACTTCCTCCAACAGGGACAGACCTACTCCAACAAGGCCACTCCTCCTAATCCCTGTCAAGTATTGCTACTCCTTAATGAATAAGCATTCAAATATGAGACTGTGGGGTTATTTCTATTTAAATTACCATAGTAGTGTTGGGAATTGAACTTAGATTCTTGAACATGCTAAGCTTTATTGCTGTGTTAAACTCCCAGCTCTGAGGAGACAGGTATTTGCTGTGCTTGGCTTTTACAAAGGTCCTGGGAATCTGAAGTCAGTTATCTTCTTTTATAGAAAGCACTTTGCCACTGAGCCATCAAGCAGCTCCTCAAGCTTCCTAAAATTATGCTTTAAACAACCAGTTTAATACAGTTTGATCTTTAGATTGGGAGAATATTATTTTGTGCCAAGAATTGACCCTAAAGGCCTCCTGTATTCTGAGTGTATATTCTAGCACCAAATTGTCTCTAGTTCGGAAAACTTCGGTAAAATAAAGTTTTTTTTTTGTGTGTGTGTGTGTGTTTAGAAAGCAGATACTTAGGAACTACTCCAGAACAGTAATGCCAAATTTAAATGGAACAAATTGTAAATATTTTAGGTATTGTGGGCCACAGTCATCTTATTGTACTACTTTTTAAAACACATGTATCTTTTTTTTGAGGGGAGATAAGATTTTACTGGGTATATTGTTTAGGATGCATGTGTATACATCCTTGTGTTTTTGACAACTTTGTAAGAGTGTTAAACCCCTTCTTAGTTTATGGGCTGTATAAAAAATATGTTCTGTGGCCCTAGGCCTAGACTATCTGACAGACTTTTTTTTGTGAATCTGGAATTTTGAAGAATTGTTCTTCCTTGTCTTGGCAAAGTTTGTCAGTTGCTTTCTTTTGTGTTCTGCTTGTCCAGTTTAGACAACATACTGTCAGCAGGTGGACCACAGTCTGATTCCTGGAGGCAGGATTGCCATTGCAGACTGAGGTAGAGCTAAGAGCTAATGGCTGGCTGTTTTTGCTTTTCTGACTTTCAGGTTGAACTGCAGTATTTGTCGCTGGGTTTTTATTAATCAAGTCCTGGAAAATTAGCTGCTGCTCAGTCTTGGTGTGATGGGAAGGTGTGGGGCTTCTCTAAAGTCCTGGCTGGAGTAGTCTATGAGGCTGGACCATCTTGGCTAACTACTTTGAAGTTGTCCTTAGCATTTTGTAGTCAAGGGGTGATATTTGGGTGATGTTTGTCTGCTTAGGCTTCTAGCATATTTCCCATTGATAGCTGGTCAATTTCATCATTACTTTGTGCTAGAGGGCCTGGTAGACCTGTATGGGATCTGATATGTGTTAGATACAAGGGATGATTTCTATTTCTGATTATTTTTTGTAATTGAATAAATCACAAAGTTAATTCTGAATCATTTGGAATAAGTTCTATTGTTTCAATATGTAAAATAACTTTCTGAATATTGAGTCAGTAACTATATTAAGAGGTTTGCAAAAATCTAATAATACCGTGAGAATAGCATATAATTCTGACTTTTGAACAGAATCCTAGGGCTTTGAGCTACTTTACTTAGATTTCCTGACTTACAGCCTGCCTTTTCTGATTTATTTGAATCAGCATAGAATGTAGGGGCTTTAGAATTGGTGTTTGCTATGTAGAATTGGTGTTTGCTGTGAGGAAGGATCCAATTAGTTCTCTTTCTTTTGGAATATTTGTTGCTAATCTCTTGCAAAAAAAAATTACTGCAAGCTCTTCACCAGTATTTATTTTCTGTCCATAATGAGGTAATTAGTTAAAGGCACCACAATTTCTGCTTGGTCTATTCCTGCTAATTGATGAAGTCTTAATTTCCCTTTCAGAATCAATACAGATTCTTTCTAAATAGGTCTTTAAGTTTTTTGCTCTGTTTGTGTGGCAGAAATGTCCATTTTAAAATATTATCTTCTCTGTGCATGAGAATTCCTGTGGGAGAATACATAGAAAGTAAAATAACCAGAATACAATCAAGCTCTAGATATAAACAATCCACATGTGTATCTTGTAATTTCTTTTCTACCAAAGTCAATTCTCTATCATCCTTAGCTTATAATTTTGTTCGACTAAGTAAATCCTTATCACTTTGTAATGGTTAAAATAAATTGCTTAGTTTTTGAGTTGTCAATCTAATTTTGGGACATAGCCAGTTACTATCTCCTAGCATTTTTTGAAAGTCTTTAAGAGTTCGTATTTGATCTCCCCTGATTTGTACTTTCTCTGATTGAATTTGTAAACCTATTTTATATCTTAGGTAATTAATAGACTCTCTTCTTTGTATTTTTTCAAGAGCAATTTGTAATCCCCAACAAGGCAAAATTTTCTTTACCTCTTCAAACATTTTTTCTAAGGTATCTGAGTCTGAATTAACTAGTAAGATATTACACATATAATGATAAATTTTAGGTTGAGGAAACTGTTTATGAATTATTTATAACAGCTGTTGTACAAATAATGACATAAGGTAATTCTGTTTAACATCCCTTAACTTTCCACTGATAACAGGCTGGGAATTATACATAGGCTCTATGAGGCCAAATTTTTCTCTGTCCTGTTCTTGTGAAGGTATAGTAAAAAAGAAGTCTTTTAAGTTAATAACTATAATAGCCCATCCTTTAGGTAATAATGAAAACAAGGGAATTTGAAGCCATAAAGAACCCATTGGTTGGATTACCTTATTAATAGCTCTTGGATCTGTTATTAATCTCTATATTCCAGATTTCTTTTTAATGACAACTATAGAAGAATTCTAAGGGCTGGTTGATTCTTTAATATGTTGAACATTTAGCTGTTTCTGTATCAGCTGTTCTAATGCCTGTATTTTTCTGATATCAAAGGCCATTGTTCCACCCACACAGGTTTGTCAGTTAACCATTTTAAAGGTAGGGCTGTTGGTACCTTTGAAAGATCAATAGCTGCTGTGTCTTGTTTATGTACAAGAATGGTTGGGGACTATTCTTGATAATATCTTTTAATATTTCTCTCAGAAGCATTTTTTATGATTTGTTTCTGACATTGGAGGAATGTTAATCTAGGTTTTCCATTGTTGTAACAAATCATGACCCCATATTTATTACTATGTTGGCCATATATGGATTTAATTTTCCTATCTGTCTTGTGGCTGTATAGACTCAAACCATCTTGCCCCAAGATAAAGTTCCAATCCCTAGAAGCTGAATATTTACCACTTGAAGAGGCCAATCTGGATACCAAAATTTTGGTGAACTTATTGTTAGATCTGTGCCTGGGTCTAATAAACCTTCAATCACAATGCCATTTATTTGTATTTTTAGCTTTGGTCTTTGCAATTTATAGGAGTTTGCAAAAATACTTGTTTTATGGTCTTTCTGAAAAATTTTTTTTTAATCTGCTGAAGCTGTCTTTCTTCCAGAGCAGTATGGTTTCTCACAATGAGCATTCATTACGTCTTTTAATTGCTTTGTGGAAAGTTTCCCCAGTGCTGACATGGAATGATTGTACCAAATTTGACATGATTGCCTGCAGGATGTCCCCTGAGGCTAACATCCCTTCATTTAATTTTGTCATTTTAAACCATCTGTTGGGGAACCAGGAAAAGCCTGCAGCCATGGGGAGAGGGAGGGAGCCAATGGCCTGTAAAGCGGACATGGGGATGTGTGGAAGAAGCCTGCATGAGAGAAGCAAGGGCATAGGGCCACCTGAATGACAGAGCCAGCCAGCTGTGAGGGGCTAACTCTGGTGGGATTTGGGACCTAGCCACCTGTGGTGTTTGGGGCAAGGGGCAGGGGGCAGGAGGCAGCTGGAGTCTGCTGTAGAGAGGCTGCAATGGGAAAATCCCAGCTTTAGCAGAGGGCTTGGAGGAGGAAGGGAAAGCTAGCCTTGTTGGTGATTCTGGTGACTACAAAGCCAGCAGTGAGCTGCTGCATCATGATCTTGTGCCCCGTGGTGGATGCCAGATGAAGTATTTATCTAATTATTCTTTATCAGTAAAAACTTGGGAGCTAAATATTGGGGTAAGAATCTGAGTGATCAGAGAAGCTGTGGAGAAGTGACCAGTGACCGCCTATCTCTGTCCTTCCTTCATCCAGAAGGGGGTGAGAATCTTTCTGAGCCCCACCCTACTACTTCTTGTGTGTCTCTCTATGTCTTTGGTCCTCCAAACCTCTATGGCTAATTTTGGTCTGCTTAGTAGCTCTGCCCTCTGATTCAAAGATAAACTTTATTGACAGTCTTGAGTGTGATCAAAATATCTCACAACAGCTGAGTCATTTCACTGGCACCCTGTTAGCTTTTCAGATAGATGATTTATGGAAGATGTTAGTTTGGAGCATATTTGTAATTTGAGTAATTAAATTCTTAGTTGAAATATATTTTAAAAAACACTTAAATTTAGCTAATCAACTGTAACTGATGGGCAGCTATTTTCCTGCACTGATGGGCAGCTAACTGAGGTAGCTATTCATTAAGGGTTTATTCTAAATTATCAGTGGTAGTAGAAAACAACAATATGTGGATAAAAGTAATTTTTTTTGAGACTTTTTTTTTTTTTGTAATAACTATGGCTCTCGTGAAACTCACGCTGTAGATCAGGCTGGCCTCGGAACTCACAGAGATCTGCCTGTCTCTGTCTCTCAAATACTGGGATTAAAGGTGTATGCCACCACTGCCTGGCTTTATTTTATTTTTAATTATGTGCCTGACTAAACCGAAATATTTTATATAGTGCCTTCCTGTCAGAGCTGGGTTCTGAGCAAGTTACTTGGATTCAGGAAGGAGATGTGGGGCTGGGACTCAGGATAAAGGAGCTTTAGGAGTCAGGGTGGTTACTTTAAAGCAAAGGGAAGCTAGTTTTGGTAGTGTGTCGATGTATTCGGTGGGGACACCAGCAGCATGCAACACCAACTTAGCAGTAATGGAAACTGGAAAAACTAATTAGTAAGCATCTGTGAGAGAGTAGATATTTAAGTCCTCCCAATTGTGGTGATAGTCCACAGATCTGTAGCAATAGTCGTACTGTTAGGAGCTCTGTACTGCATTGGTTTTGCTCACTGGCTGAACATGTACTTGCCACAGGTAAGTGCTCTTACTGAGACCTTTTCTAAATTTATTTTAGTAAAATTGTTAACTTTAGAATTCTAGGATGAAGTTTTTATGTTTTCAACTACAAACAATTTCTTTGTAAACATTACTATGGAACCTGTGCTTCCAAAGGTTCAGAGTTGTATTAAGAAGACAAAAGTGATAACTGAGAGCTTGTCGCTTGATCTCAGGAAAGCATGTTTCCATTTCAGGAAAACACTTCACTAAATATCCTTTAAAACATTTTTAAATTCAAATTTTGTGTTATGTGTATGGATGCTTTGTCTGCATGTATGTTTATGTTTATATACCTTGTGCAAGCTTGGTCTCCAAGAGGCCTGAAGATTATATCTAGTCTCCTGAAACTGGATTTATAGACCGTTGTGAGCTGCTGGGTGGGTTCTGGGAATTAATCACAGGTCTTTTTGAAGAATAGGCAGTGCTCTTTACTGCTGAGCCACCTCTCCAGCCCCTCAAAACCTTTTAAGTTGATAGCCGTTAAGGTTAGATGATAAGTATGGGTTGGTGTTATTACTTTTGCTGTTGTTTGTTGCATTTTAGGGCTTATAAAAATAAGGGTAGTGTCTTATGTAATGGAGTTGGCTTTGATATCAGCATATAGTGAAGGCTGACCTTGAATTTTTGATCTTCTTGTCTCCAACCTAAGTGCCAGGATTATAGGCTTTGTAGGTGATTGCTGAAAACCTCAGTGATCATTGTACCCAGGACTACCAATCCAGGCATGGCACCACCCACAATAGACTGGGCTTTCCTACATCAATCACTAATTAAGAAAATGTCCTTTGTCAGTTGCGGGGTTGGTGAAGATCTTCTTTCTTTGTGTCTTAGTGACAGTGTCCTTTGCTTTACAGAAGCTTCTCAGTCTCAGGAGGTCCCATTTATTCAATGAGGCCCTTAATGTCTGTGCTGCTGGGGTTTGAGGACTACTGAGAACTCAAGAACAATGGCAATGGGTTTTTGATCCTACTGCACATACTGGCTTTGGGGGAGCCTGGGCAGTTTGGATGCTCAACTTACTAAACCTGGATGGAGGTGGGCGGTCCTTGGACTTCCCACAGGTCAGGGAACCCTGATTGCTCTTCAAGCTGATGAGGGAGAGGGACTTGATCGGGGGAGGGGGAAGGAAATGGGAGGCGGTGGTGGGGAGGAGGCAGAAATCCTTAATAAATAAATAAATTTAAAAAGAAAAAGAAAAAAAAAAGAAAATGTCCTAAAGACTTTCTCAATTGGGGTTACCTTCTCTCGGTTGACTTTGGCTTTCATCAAGTTGAAGAAAAATCCAGCCAGCATAAGTAGTCACAATTGTTTGAATCAGAAGTTCTAGACCTTTGGTTTTTGATGTGTGCAGGTTTACTCTCATAAGATGTTTGGCAACATTAGACAGTTTTGCTTGTTTTCAGAGTGGGAAGTGTTGTAGTTTTTGTCTACCCATCACACATAATAGCAAATATGATTAAAGGAACAGTAAACGGTACTTACATTCTTTTTTTTTTTTTTTTTTTTTTTTTTGGTTTTTCGAGACAGGGTTTCTCTGTGGTTTTGGAGCCTGTCCTGGAACTAGCTCTTGTAGACCAGGCTGGTCTCGAACTCCCAGAGATCCGCCTGCCTCTGCCTCCCGAGTTTTGGGATTAAAGGCGTGCGCCACCACCGCCCTGCCTGTCCTGACACTTTTTGTAGACCAGGCTGGCTTCCAGTTTAGAGATCTACCTGCCTCTTCCAGTCCTGAATTCAAGCCTTATGCTACCACTTCCAGCACATTCTTATTACATTAAAAATACTTGTTGCTTATAGACTACAAAATCACAGCTTCTTATGTAAAATGGTACATTAATGTTTAAATTTCCTGAGAATTTTATTCTTTGTTAGCAAACAATACAAGACTATATGTAAAAGTATATATCATTTGTACAAAATAATGTTTCTGTGAACACTTGATAAATATTAATGAAATATTTGGTCAGCGTTGTGTTATAAACAACTTGCTGAAGCAAACAAACTTTTCTGTCAAATTGATTACTTTTGTGTGTGTGTGGGGGGGTGTTGGATACTGGGAATTGAATTAGGGCCTCATAGTGAAGTTTTGTATCCCTGACTCTAGCCTTCGATCATGTGTTTTGTTTTGTTTTTTTGAGACAGGGTTCCTCTGTGTAGTGCTGTCTGTCCTGGTATTTTCTTTGTAGACCAGGCTGGACTCAAACTCAGATTCACCTGCCTCTGCCTTCTAAGTGCTGGGGTTAAGGTGAGCCTATATAAAGAGATGAGTGTGATGTGCACTTGTAATTGCAGTGCAGGGAGGCAGAAACAGACATAATGCCTGGGACTTGTTGGCCAGCCAGTTTAAACAAATTAGCAAAACCTGTTTCTCAGTGGGTTGACTTCTGGTCTCCACTTGTACAAGCATGCACATATACAACCCTTCAAGTGATCATACACCCTTAAGTGCCTATATGTGTGCGTTTGCAAGCCTGCACTCTTGTACACATGCACATTTTAAGTTCTGCTTTTATCGTGTGGCCTACAAAAATCAGGTGGTTGCCCAGATTAGGCCTGAGGGTATGCTTTGGCAACCCTTGCATTAGGTTAAAATGAATAAAGACAGTAGTCTATAGAGAAGATAGTTTATGAAATGTATATGAAAGAATGTTAAATCTCCAGGTGTTTATTATTTATTGGATGCCAGAGCTGTCTTTGTATTATCTTTTCTTTTGCAGACAGTTGATATTCATAAAGAGAAAGTTGCAAGAAGAGAAATTGGTATTTTGACTACCAATAAAAATACTTCAAGAACCCATAAGATTATTGCACCAGCTAACCTTGAGCGACCAGTTCGTTATATTCGAAAACCTATTGACTATACAATTCTAGATGACATTGGACATGGGGTAAAGGTAGGTGTAGTTTTTACAAGCTTTCAAAAGTAGCAGTCTGTAGTGGAACCCTAGAAAATTAAAGTTTGTTTGATTTCCTAAAGAAACAAATCTTGACACAGTTGTGAAGATTGCTTTTTGCTTACTACTGTTAACTATTGTGTCCTTAAGGATTTCTAGTGTTGTGTTTTCAGGAACAGTCATCTTTCAATGAGATTTGTTTAGTTATGGTGGTAACTTCCATAGATCAGATAAAGTATGATATAGTTGTGTTATTCTTTTAATGATTTAATATGGCAGAAAAACCATCCAGCATATTACTAAAATGTTTTTCTTATATCAAAAATTTATCAGCATACTTTTGCTATTAGTTTTCAGAACAGCATGTTATTAAACATGAACTTGCTTTATTTTTTCCTAGGATAATTTTATTTCAACCTTTTGGATAGGAATAGTATTGTAGATAAAAGTTACAAATTATTGTTTATTTCCAATTCTTTTAAATTTGTAACATTATTTATTTTGGCCATCTTTTAAAGATAATTGAGTATCTAGTACGTATATGAAGTACCATGATCAAAATTATGGCGTATTGGGATGTGGCCTAGCAGGAGATTATAAGCTTTTCATACACAAAGCCTGTGTTCTAGCACTAGCACTTAAGACACCTAACACCACAGCTGAGTAAAAGTGTACTTCCTGGATACAATTTAGAGCTGCCGCTGAGTACATTATTTACAGTTTATATTTCAGTAGTGAGTAGAAAAACACAAGTATGACTTCAAATAAATATACACATATGTCTATCTTGAAGCTGTATAGTTCATGTATATTTTATTTTCTGATATAAATCTATTTGTATAAAACATATACCATCATTTTGGCCAGAAATCAGTAAATTCAAATTTAATGTTTATCTTTTTACACATAAAATATACACATAAAATATGAATTTAATTTATCTAACAACTTTTATTTCAGTTTTTTTTGTTTTTTGATTTTTTTTTTTGAGATAGGGTTTCTCTGTGTAGCTTTTGAGACTGTCTTGGAACTTGCTCTGTAGACCAGGTTGACCTTGAATTCAGAGATCTGCCTGCCCTGCCCTCCAAGTGTGGGATTAAAGGAGTCACTGTCGTCTAGCCTCTCTTCCTTCCTTCCTTTCCTCATTCCTTTTACTCTATGTCTCTCTTTTTTTCCTTTTCTTCCCCGCCAGCCCCCCAGTTTAAGCTCTGTCTAGCCTTGAACTCACAGTGATCAGCCTGCCTCTGCCTCCAGAGTGTTGGGATTAAAGGTGTGTACTTCCACACCCTGCTTATTCAGAGTTAAGCACAATTATCTGGAATTTGATATTTAATTTTGTAGTTGATTCATACATATATTTTAATGTCTAATTAAAGCATATTCAAATAGGATATATAACTAAATGGTTAATTAAAACTGTAATTTCTTTAACTTGGGAAAGTTTGTTGAAGACTAATAGCTACTTAATAGAATGTTGTAGACTGCTGCCAGCATCTGATGCCAGAAGGTACTTGTAATATAAAATTAGTGCTATTCATATAATAAAAGATGATTCTGTCATGTAATTCTTGTTTAATCTGTGAAATAAAATATTTTTCTTTTAGGATTATAGCCTCTGTTGTTTGTACTTTAGTGTTTAGTGGTCATTAATTTGAAGAACTCTTTAAAGGAATTAAAGTTTTGAATAAAATAGTGTCTTACTGTCATCAATGAAACTCCTGTTCATGACACATTCTGCTTTAACCACTCTTTCTATGACCTACTGAAACATTATTTTGTTAATGCTGATTGCTTAACTTGTTTTTCTTTGTTTTCTTTTTTTGTCTTCACATCTTGAAGTTCCAACTAACCTTTCAATGCCTTTTTTCCTTACCTCTTTTATTTGCTCCATTAATGCATTAAGTGGTTGCTTAGATTTAAGGTAAGAGATTCCAGGGCTGTATTTCCATTCTGTGTTCTTATGTAGAATATTACATATGGGGAGTAAAAAGATATTTTTCATTTGGCCTTTTAAAGCCAACAAATTAGTTCTCTTTATTTTGGTCTAGCAACTTTGTTGTCTGTGTTCATGTTCCCTGAGGGTAGGTATTGTTGTCTGTTTTGTTCATTGCCCTGTTCTTTGTACCTAGAACAGTACTGAACACACAATAGGTAATTAGTAAGTATTTTCTGAATAAATGGGTACTTTCATAAAATTGAAATATGTTATTCTATAGTAAAGTATTATGAGATAAAATTATCTGTGTCTTTATAAATGTGAAAACTTTGTTACTGATTGGAGGGCCAACTAATATGCTGTATTTAACCCTCCCCTGTGTAATAGCCTTTTATTCTATAAATGGTGGCTTTCATTATATAATTATATGGTATAATACAAAAAATTATAAAGCAAAAATATATCATCATATGCTTTTTTTAAGTTGCAGTACATTTTACAAAAAGTCCTTTAAAATGGTTGTATAAAATATATTTCAATATAAACTCAAGTCTTTTTAAAGGTGAATATTATTTGTATGTACAACATCCAAAGTTCATGATAATGTTTAAAAAATACAAATTAAGCATTAGAGATAGGGTTTGGAAGGTATCTCTCAGTGCTAGAACACTTGCCTAGCGAGTAGAAGGCCCAAACCAACCAACCAACCAACCAACCAACCAACCAACCAACCAACCAACCAACCAACCAACCAAAGTAAAACAAACAAACAAACAAACAAATCAATCAATCAATCAATCCACACCCAAACAAAGCAAAGTGTTGTTTCCTGTTGTGACTTGTGTTATAGTTTAGTGTTTTGAAGGATCCTTGAGAAAAGCATTTCAACTATACTCAAGAAGCCTATCAAATACAGTGTCACTAAAATGATTTTCATCAAATTTATCATGCATTTTTTTTATTACCCAAATTTTGTGATTTCTTTTCAAATAGGTTTTTGTTGTCACTCTGTAGTTTGCCGTAGTTAGTCATAAGCAACAGACAGGATGACTGTACTACCTAAAATTAACCAAGGCCATAAAAATTTGCCTGGTCATGGCAGGTAGATCTGACAGGAGAAAAATAAAGTTACACTGGAGAACAGGCTCTAAGCGTTCCCTTGTTGGTAACCTAGGGATGTGAAATTGTGGGGAGGTTCCTTCTGTTTCAAATGGCTAAATTACAGTGAAATAGACTAAAAAAAAGTAGGCAGTATTCAAATTTTGGGTTTTGGTCTGTTCACCTACAAAGTGATAGCAGTGCCCAGAAGTAGTGTACCTGAAGAAAGACACAGAAATAGGCCGACCTCTTTTCTTGATGCTTAGCCTTGTGGAAGCCGCTTTCCATGCTTTTTCTCTAGGTTGGGCTGTGTTTCTTTCTTCACCTTGAATATCTGTTTTCATGTAAGAGATCGGTTGCATGAAGGCATACTAACTAGAAATTTCCCAGTAAGATGCCTCAATGTTTTTCCTCTTTTAACCAAAATGCTTCATACTAGCATCTCTAAGGATTTCACTAATATAGTTAATAATTATACTACATGGTACTATAGCAAAGGATAATGCTAGACAGGAAAGTATGGGCTTTGCCTGTTTTCCCTCTTCCTCTAATCCATATATATATATATATAAAATTGTTCATAGCCCTCTTTTTTCCTCTCTGTATTTAAATGTATTTTTCTTAAAAAAAAAAAAAAAAGACAGGTGACCAAACCCAGGGCTTTGAGCATACTAAGTATGAACTTAACTACTGATTCTACATCCCCCATCTCCAGATCCTTTCTTGTTAGGGTCTCATGTTATTCCAAACTGACTTTGAATTTACTGTGTAACTGGGGCTGGCTAGCCTTGAACTACTATCTTCTGTCTCAACCTCCAAGTGATAAAATTACAGACAGGTGATCTGTTTACTTTCCCCTTCCCTCTTTCCACCACCCCTTTGTTTACAGTCAGCTCCGTTTTCTCTATGAAACATTCTATTGTGTAACTCTGAAGATATCCATTGCCACGTTGACTCAGCAGGTACGGCTATCCATATAAGACCTTACAAGATTAGACTCACTACACCTCTCTTGGAATGATGAAGAAAGCCCAAGGGGTAGATCCTGGAGTTTGCTCACCAGGTTCTTTTTTTAAAAATATTTATTTATTTATTTATGTATTTATTTATTTATTATGCATGCAATATTCGGTCTGTGTGTATGCCTGCAGGCCAGAAGGGGGCACCAGACCCCATTACAGGTGGTTGTGAGCCACCATGTGGTTGCCGGGAATTGAACTCAGGACCTTTGGAAGAGCAGGTAATGCTCTTAACCTCTGAGCCATCTCTCCAGCCCTGCTCACCAGGTTCTTATCCTCCTCAAGAATAAACAAGTGCTTAACAACTTCTAGAGGAGGTTCTGGAGGCTGGTGTAGTTGCCTGTAAGTTGTCATGCTCTGTTAGCAGCCCCTCTCTCATGCTTCTGTAACTCCAGTTAAACCCAGCAGTTCATCAAGCCAGACTTGGATGAAACCCCCTTTCCATTTGCAGTGACCTGTGGTCATTTGTCACTTGACGATGGAAGCATATTTTGTAAGGTAACTTTGTTAGCTGTTTTGTTGCTGAGTGAACATCAAGGAAGTGTACATGAATAGAGTATGATAGCATAAACAAATGTAATCCCATACAAGGGAGATGCAAGATGGAGACACAAGGATCTCCAGAAGTTTGTTCACCAGGTAGGCTGGTAAACTCAGTAGCAAAGGGATCCTGTTTTAGACAAGGTGGAAAAACAGTAAGGATTATACCCAAAGGTTCTTGTCTGACTTTTACATGTATTCTGTGGTATGCATGTGCCTGCAGATGTGTGTATATAAACATGCACACTCACATATGCACACATGCATTTATGTGTACGTCAAGAGGAATTACTGTTATAAATTGGTTGCAGCAGTGTATGCACACACATATTTCAGGAGGAGGTACTATGACAAAATGGATGCAGTTTTGTTTTTCTTTTTGACATGGTATGTACATGTATGCAAGCACACTTGCACGTGTTTCCTACAACAAGCATGGTAATTTAGTCAGATGTTTTGCTAATTGTCAGGAAATATGTTCTCTAAAATACCTCAGCTTCTTTTAGTATCATGATACCTATTCAGTAAAGAATTTTTGAACAAATTATTTTAGATATGAATATTTAATTATAGTTTTAAATTTGCCTTTATAAAGAAATAAAGTGTTTTTGTCAATTCTTACTATTAATTTTTTGTATTCATATTCTCTGTACTTATTGTTGTCTTATGTAGCACAGAGAAAAATTTCCTTGAGAAAATTCTGATAAACTTAGCTTAATAAGATGGTAGTACAATGTCAGTGATGAATAAAACATGGTGGTTTGGACATTACAGGCACCTAGGTTCTTAAGTGATTTATCGCTCATCCAACTCATTAACCAAACAAATAACAATCATTTCAGGATTTTATAGATTATAAAATGTATTCATTTTTTGTTTATATATGCCCATCAAATTTTAACTAAAATTTTATTTTGCTTTTATTATTAGGGTAGATTTGAAGACTTAGAGAAGGTACTGCAATTTAAATAAAAGCACCTTGCGTATTGAAACCAAAATCAAATTATAGTTGGAAGGTTATCTTCAAGTATCTTAGCTATCCCATATATAGAATAAAATTCTCTTTTATTCTTTTTCTGTTTTCGCTCCTTTTCCTTCCTGTTTCTAGCAAACTGAATTGTAGTTTAGTGTTTGGTTCACTTCTCCCTCATCACTTATAGTAACTTTGGGTTTTATGTTGTTTAAGGTTGAGCTTAAAGGACTTTAGTTACAACTTAAATCTTGTGGTATCATAAATTAAAACTTGCTGTTTTTAAAAGTTAAAGAGGTTATTTGTCAGATTACTTATAAAATTTTCTTCAAATGTGAATTGACTTTTTGGAAGTGTCTTCTGACATTTTAGATAAATTCACAACCCTCTGCTTATTAAAGAAGGCAATGACAGGGTAATTCATTTGTTTGATGATTCGTATTTACTGCTAATGCTTTACTTTAAAATAATAACATTTCAAAGGCACCATTTGTCATTAAATACTGTTTCAACATCACACACAACTTGTTCACTGGGCTATTCATTTGAAGAATTTATTGCTTGATATATTATTTCTTGCTTATTTGGATAAGTAATAATTATTATTTTAGAACTTAAAAATATCTACCCTAGTCATAGTTAATTTTGACAGCCTCAGTACTCTGATATGAGTAAGATTCATTTTCATTTTCATAAAATTTAAAATTGGTCAGATTTGGTGGTATACATCCTTAATCCCAACACTTGGGAGGCAGAGACAGGCTGATCTCTGTGAATGCAAGGCCAGCCTGATCTCCATAGGTTAGCTAGGGCTACATAATGAGAATCTGCCATATATATATATAAAAATATATATATTTAAATATATATTTATACATTTTATATCTTTATATAAAAATATTTATAAATATATATTTTAAAATTAAAGTTGTCTCTTCCAGCTTCAGTGGTATATTTTATCCTTTTATGTTGTAAGTATAAATTTAATTCTGAAGACAGTATAATGAGGAACTTGAGATTCCTTAAATGTGTTTTGAAGGTAGCAATTCAAGACAATAGGGACTTAAAGAGAGCATGTGTGAGTTTACTTTGTTGATCTATTAGTAGTCTCAGACAGTGTGAGCTTGCATTGCACTGTATTCCTTCCTGACTCCTTATAAGATAGCTGGATGTTTAGGGTTTTGTGAGTGCTGGCATATGGCGTGATTATTCCCAGGTTGCCCATCTTTCCTGTGTTTGGAATTTCAGTTGGGAATAGAATTATGAATGCAGTCATGGTCCATCTCTGACTTGAGACTATGTTACACTGTTTCATTCCGCAATTAACCTCTACTTTGGGCCTGTGTGGGTTTAATTCCCACTAGAAGTCACACAATGATGGTGGCTTTTATATTGTCAGTGATGGGTTACCTCAGCCCTAACATTGCCTTGAACTTCTAGCAGCGTTCAGGTAGGTATTTTCCTTGTAAGGAGAACATTAAATCTGAATTGTGAGAGTATTTCACATGTTTAAAGAGCTGAACTTTTCTTTGTACATCATACAACTGAACATATGCATATTACATATTTTTTAGTTGAGAAACATGCTTTATGATATACTTGCTATACATTTGGGAAACAGTCCCCAAATGAAGAATTGATTTAAATTTAAAATAAATTGTTTTTACTTGAGTTATTTTTTGTTACCACTAAAGTTTTTAGAACTATATTTTGTGATTATAGCTGAGTGTAATATCCAATAGTCTAACCAGTGATCTGTTGGTGTGATGACCTAATGGCAAATAAATTCTTCACATACAAGTTTGAAATAATTTGAAAATTTTTTTAGGAAGAGTCCTTTGAGTACAACTACAGAATAGTAGAGTAGAAATTGCATATGAAGTGCATGGCCTCTTGTTTTTTGTTTTTGTTTTTTTGTTTTTGTTTTTTAATTTAACCTTCCCCTTCTTATTTTCCAAATGCCACTTTGTTTTACTGCATAGAAATTAAGTGGTGTTTCCTTCAACATTTGTTAGGTGAGCACACAGAATATGAAGATGGGTGGGCTGCCACGTACAACACCTCCTACTCAGAAGCCCCCAAGTCCCCCCATGTCAGGAAAAGGGACACTTGGGTGAGTAATACAGTAATAGATCATAGAAAACCATGTCATGTACTATTGTGCTTAAGAAAAAAAATCTGTGTAAATTAATAGGGAGAGTTATTCGTATTGTTACCTTTGTGTGTTCATCCGTCCGTCTGTCCAACCCCCCCCCCCTTCTTTGGTAAGCACGTCTTTATACTTTAAAAGTGATTGTTTGGAAGTTATTCTTGTAGTGAGTTTTAAATTGTGATAAAATCCTAGCCTAAATTCATGGCTAGTTATAAAGTGAAGTCTAACTTCATTCTTTTTTCTTAGAAAATTTTAATAATCTTTTATATTGCAGTTGCATTTATCAGGTTGTCCTTGTCAAGAGGCTATGTGGATTTGTAACTTGTTATAGTTTGGAGTTGATTTTATTTTGTAAGTTAGAAGGAAAGTGTGACTTTTTTCTTGTGTAGTGTCTTCGCTTTATCATGATTGAGGTTTGTGATTAGGTGGGTGTGATACAGTCTAGGAGCCAGCTGGTGCGATTCTGGTGTCGCTCTGCTGTCTGTGCTGTGGTCCTGTCATCAGTTCGTCAACAGTTCAGTTTTTTTCACCTGTAAAGGGGGTGATATTTGTCCTCTATCAAGTTTCCATGATCACCGTATTGCAAATTGGATTTTTAAAAATGTATAAGACACATTTTTAAATGGCAGTGGTGGCAAATGCCTTTAATCCCTGCACTCGGGAGGCAGAGGCAGGCAGATCTCTGTGAGTTCGAGGCCTGCTTGGTCTCCAAAGCTACAGAGAAACCCCGTCTCGAAAAACCAAAAAAGAAAAAAAAAAAAGTATGACAAGGCAAATGCTTTCAGAACTATTGTCTTTGTGATATTTTCTCAAAAAGAAAAAAAAGGATGAGAACCAAGTGGAAACCATAAACAACAACAACATGCCCCTCCTCCCCCCGCCAAGCACTTGGATTTGAATAGGACAGAAACAAATTGAAATATAAAGGAGGATAATTTTGGAAAGTGATTATAGTTTGGTCAGTGGAAAGCAAAACAAAAAGGTGAAGCCAAAAATATGATGGTTTTAATTAATTAATTAATTTATTTTTGCTTTTTAAGCCAGGTGTTACTACATATTGTAGTCTATATTAATCTTGAACTCATGATCCTCCTTCCTCAAATTTTGGAATGCTGGGATTACAGGTTTGTGCCTGTAATCCAGTTTAGGCTTTATCCAGAATGATCTTTTTGTTCTTAGAATGCACAGGAAAGAATCTAGTAGGTCAAATAAGATTTAACTTCCAGGTAGAATGAAAATGACATTGTAGGGTGTGATGGTTGCAGAGAAAGTGTTTGCTATGTTTTCTTGTAAACAAATGCATATTTATTTCCTCGGGTGTACTACTTAATGGAATTTGTAAATGTTTAAGTTAATGTTGTTATCAAGTCTCTAGTAAAATTAAAATCTCTTCTACACTCAGATTTTGAACTCATACTTAATGTACCAGGGATGTGTTTTCTTGGGTATTAGCAGGAGTTCAGTTGCTCCTTGGAGATCAGAGTGGCTAAGTTCCATTTGTCCATTTGACGATCTTGGCCTGTTTTCTTTAGTCTTTGCCTAATCACTATATTTTTCCTCTTCTTTTTGCTTACTTTGTTTTACTTTTATAACCTTGTTTGTGTCATTGTTTTTCTGTATAACTTGAAGTTAGTGAAGATAGAATGAAACATTTTAGTGTATAGAAAACATTGTCAAAAGTAGACTTTAGAGATTAATTATCTAATATAATTATATAAATTTATATATACATTCTAATTTTAAAGATGCTTGAATTTTTAAAAAATAATTTCAATTCAGAGTCGTAGCATTGCTTCCTTTCCTTTTGACGTAATAGCATATATACTTTTATTTATTTTGAATTATTAATTATTTTGTTTATTGAAAAATACCCGAGGGAAGTAGAGTCAACAGTGCCTTTGAAATATAATCTCATTTCAGTGGTGGTGGCACCTGCCTTTAATACCAGCATTCAGGAAGCAGAGGCAAGTAAATCTCTGTGAGTTTGAGAAGTGAGTTCTAGGACAGTCAGGGCTATACAGAGAAACCCTGACTGGAAAAATCAAAGAACTGGAAGGAAAAAAAAAAGAAAAAACAAACAAAAACAAGGAAGGAAGGAAGGAAGGAAGGAAGGAAGGAAGGAAGGAAGGAAGGAAGGAAGGAAGGAAGGAA
>NC_022030.1:48235698-48246328 GCF_000317375.1 Microtus ochrogaster | reverse complement strand
AAGGAAGGAAGGAAGGAAGGAAGGAAGGAAGGAAGGAAGGAAGGAAGGAAAAAAAAAAAAAAAACCTCATTCAAAGTCAGTGAGCCATAACTTGAGTGGCCAGGAAAGAAATGCTTAAAGAAACTGTGGGAACCTGGTTGGGGGTGAATTAATGAGAAATGCAAGAGCAGGTTGAGCAGCGTCCTCTTGGAAGGGAAGAAAGCCTTTTAATTTTCATACTTTCGGGTGCCAAATTCTTTTAAAGACTTAATCTCAACTGCAAGATGTCCTTGTCCCTGAAGGATTTGGTCACTTGGAAACAAGAACTGAAGGTGTGCTAAGTTTTGCCCCGAGCAGTACTTTACACCCATTCTGTTTCCTTTCTGCTTCTGTCACGTCCTTTTTTTGGAGGGAAAATTTGAGAGAAGGGAAACGATTTCTTAGTAACTTTGTCTAGTTTGTGTTTTACAGTTTAAAGTAACTAAGATATAGAAAAACTTAAGTAGTCTTTTAAAATTTCCTATCAATGTTGAATTCTGAGAAGGAATCAGCAAAGAAATTAAGGTGAACTTGAAGGTGAAAGTTTGTAAAATTGGAAAATGAAATGAAGTGGTGTATTTTTAATTATCAATATGCTTTAGTTTCCATGTGTTTATAGTATAAAAAGGGGAATGAGTTAAGGCTGGTATTGGTCACCATGTGGAGGTTGTGACTCCAAAAATTTAGATTTGTCATCTGTATTTTTAAACATTTTTGGCTAGGGAGAGAGAGGAGAAGAAGATAAGTTAGCGAGTGCCTTTGGGAGATTCTGACACGATACGAAAATACGCAAATTCTTCTAAAAGAAGAGTGGCATCTAGAAAACATTGGCTTAAACAATGGAAAACTTGAGTTTTCTGTGAATAAATGAACAAAATTACATTAGCATAGGGAAATGAGGTTGGAGACTGAGATTTACACTACATATTCACCAGAGCTCTCTCATGGTGGAAGAGTTGTACTGTAGGAAAGACAAATTGATAGCTAGGTTAAACCACATTTCCGATTTCTGCTTACAAATTGTATTGCACTGGCAACTCTGAATTTATCGTGCCGAAACTTGATTAATCACAGAATACATACGCTCTTCTTTTTGTAGGCGGCACTCCCCCTATCGCACACTGGAGCCAGTGCGTCCTCCAGTGGTACCCAATGATTACGTACCTAGCCCAACCCGTAATATGGCTCCCTCGCAGCAGAGCCCTGTGAGGACAGCTTCTGTGAATCAAAGAAATCGAACTTACAGGTATTTTCTCTACCTCAGCGCAAAACATGATGGTCAGAGTACCATAAATCTGTTCAGATAACTTCAGTAAAGCTCTCTCATTTTCCAAGCACTAAGTTCTTTTTCTCTGCTCTCCCAAACCTCATCTGATTCTTCCTCTCTCTCCCCTCATTCTCTGAGGCAACCTTGAGCAGTCAGGAAGCTGAGAACGACATCTCAAAGTATAAACTTAACAACAAAAGAGACAACTCACGTTCATTCAAAAAACATTATTAACCAGGAATGAAAATTGCAAGTTATTTTTTGGTAGAAATTTAAAGATGAGAAAGAACTCATACTAAAATATTAATATATCACCATGCCTTTACAAACTGAAATAAAATAATCTAGTTAATCTTACTGTAAGTTTATTCAGATAGATATTAAGTCAGGATATAAAAGGTAATATTTATTATTTTAATATATTAAGCACGAACAGTTTGCCCTTACATTTATAAAGGACTTCTTTAAGAAAGTGTATAAGATAGCCCTCATAAATAGGTAGCAAAACAAGTTTACTGAACTCAGATTTTATGGTTTATTAAGAATTCATATTTGAAATGGAAGCTTTTTGGATTTTATTTCTTGTAGCTATATCAATTTCAGAAATACTTGGGAATGTGATACCTTGTTCTCTATATTCATACTTTGGTGGCTCTTGTTTCTTCAGCAGCAGTGGGAGCAGTGGAGGAAGCCACCCAAGTAGTCGCAGCAGCAGTCGGGAGAACAGTGGAAGTGGGAGCGTGGGGGTTCCTATTGCCGTTCCCACTCCCTCTCCTCCCAGCGTCTTTCCAGGTGAAGCATTTGAATTCAATTTGTTACTGTATTACAGTGAGCTTTCTTGGTTTTGTGCACGTGTGAACGTGTACTTCTCTGTGTATATATGTGCGTGTTTATGTGTGTTGCTGGCTTTTGAACCCAAAGTCTCTTACAGATAGGTTTTCTTCCTAATAAAGATTTTAAAGATTTCCTTAGCATTCCATAAGTATGGGAAGTCTATACACATTTGTTATTTCTGTCCAGTGATCTTAATTGTTTACTGTCTAATTGTTACTTTGTTTTATGTCTTTGGCGCTAGTTCAGTTGGTGCTTTGGGGTTTCATGTTCATTATGGTATCAGTTACTTCTTTAGTTTCAGTTAGTGTTACACCAGTACCTTTCCTTGGAAATGATGAGGATGTGGTTTGAGAATCATTTTGGTAACAGAGGACAAGAGATGTAAATTTAAAGGAGTATTATAATTCAGTAGTTTCTGAATAATTATTCCCCCCTCCTCCCTGAAACAGAAAAATATAGTTTTTTTATTTGAAAACAGAGTTTGAATTTAGTTTTAAAAGCATGAACACAAAAACAGCAAGATAGGGGCTAGAGAGACAGTCATTTAAGAGCCCTTGCTGCCCTTGTAGAAGGACCCAGGTATGGTTTCGGCACCCATGTTGGGTAACTTCAGCTCCAGGTGACCCAACACTCTCTTCTGGTTTCTGGACTACATGCAGATGACACACATAATGCTTTTTAGGCTTACACATGTAAATAAAAATCTTTATTAAAAAAAAAAACACTAGCAAAATAAGCTGGGTATGTTGGTGCATGGCTTTAGTCCAGTACTTAGGAGGCAGAGTCAGATATCCGAGTTTGAGGCCAGCTTGGTCTACAGAGCTACAGAGCGAGTTCCAGGACAGCCAGGCTCCACAGGGAAACCCTGTCTTGGAAAACCAAAAAACAAACCCCAAACCCAGCAACATAGAATATCTTGTAGTAGGTTGTGGTCCATGCCTGCAATATAGCATGCATAGGCTAAGGCAGGAGAATCTAGGTGCCAATAGACTAAGTAGTGAGAATTCTGTCTTTCAAACCAAAACAACATATTTAATTATAACAGTGCAAATAAATAGTACCTTTTTAAAAAGTCATGAAAAGTTTTGTGCATGTTTTAAGGTTTTTCTTTCTTTTTTTCTTTTTCTATCTAATAAGATACTGTCTGGAATATGTGTGTATATTTTGATTCGTGTTGTAATTCTAATAGTATATTGTTGCTTTTTTAAGGTACTGTAGTTTTATATATGTGGGGCATGTCATGATAAAAGTAACAGTATGTAGGAAGCAGTTTTTTCCTAGGTCAGTTACTTTTAGGTAAAAAGAAAGGTTTGTTTTTAACTAACATTTTTCTATCCTACCTGAGCATCTTGAATTATTTGTTGTTCATATAATACCCTTAATCATTCTTTTTGCAATGCTCTATTCTTTTGACTAGTGTTAAGCGCTGAACACTCTTAGTATTCCAATGCTTTTTCTAATGCTAATATGACTGCCTTATTAATGCTGCCTCTTACTCCTCTTTCCCATCAGCCCCTGCTGGCTCTGCTGTCACCCCTCCTCTTCCTGCTACTTCTGCACCTGTCCCTACCCCTCTTGTTCCTGCTCCTGTCCCATCCTCCACTGCCCCAGATGTTGCTGCTGGGGGCACACAGACCCTTGCTGATGGCTTCACTTCTCCAACTCCCCCTGTTATTTCTTCCAATCCCCCCACAGGTGAGTATTGGCATGGCAGACAGACCTGGCCATTCTTGCCTGAAACTTTAGCTTTGCTGTATTTGTTGGTTTGGTTTTACTTTTTTTTAAAGTTGATTTGTGAATTTAGCATGGAGTTAACTTCCATACAGTTTTGAAAACTTGCCATTAGAACTATTATAGGGAGCTGGGGCGTTAGCTTAGTTGGTAAAGTCCTTGCTGTGCAAGTGTGAGGACTTGAGTTCTGTCCCCAGGACAGACATAAAAAGCCAGGCAAGCTGGTGTATGTCTGTAATCCCAGTGTTTGGGAACTGAAGCCAGTGCTGTCTAGTCAGCCCGTCCTAATGGGTAAGTACCAGGTCTTAGTGAAAGACATTGAAAACACAAGGTTGACGGCCTCTGGCATACTCAACTGTTTACCTGCACATAGATCTGCACAGAACACCTGTACCCAGTACACACACCAATAATATTGCAGGTTAAGTAATTAACAAAAACAAGCCTATGACGATTAAAAGTTTCGTTTTAATGTAATATTCTATATAGCTAATTACAAACTTCTTTATATATTATAATGAGATTTTTGCTTATATTTTAGCAGTACCAGAAATTTATTAACTGTGGTTCTAAAGGAGTTCAGGATTATTTAAGTTGATTGGTGTTTTGTTTAAGATTTTAACCTAGTGCTAGGGAGATGACTCATCAGATAAGAAAGGGTTTGCCGCCCAGCCTGACAACCAGAGTTTGAATTTCTAGTGGTGGAGAGATAACCAGATCCAGTGAGTTGTTCTCTAATCTGCATGTGTGCACTCGCGCGTGCGTGTGCGCGCGTGCGCGCATACACACACACACACACACACACACGCACGCGCATTCTCTCTGGTATGAATGCATCCTCCTTATAAATAAATGTACTCATTCTTTTAAAGATCTTAGCCTCAGGTATGCTTGCTGGGATAGGTGGTAAAGACTCAGTTATCTCAGAATACTTTGAGCAGTTAATGTGATGCTGGTTAGTAAGTAGATTCTTTTTGTATCCCCCCCAAGACAGGGTTTCTCTGTGTAAACCTTGGCTGTCCTGGAATTTCCTCTGTATACCAGGCTGTAGACCAGAGTCAGATAACCACCTGCCTCTACCTCCTGAGTGTTGGGATTAAAAGCATGTGTCACCACTACTTGGCTACTAATAAAACATGTTTTAAAGACATCTTTGTTCAAATTGGGTTTTGGGTAGTGTTCAATTGAGAGAGCCTCTCTCTTTATGAAAAAGACTTTTCTGTAATGGATGAGTGAGAATGGAGGAGTAGTCATTTGATTGGATATGCAACTCTTACTATACTAGTCGAACTAGTTAAATAAAGGAATCTTATTCATGCTGTAGATGAAGAAATGACCCCTACCTAAAAAATTTAGTAATTAAATTATAATGGAATGATAGGTATTTGGCCAGGCGTGGTAGCACACACCTTAAATCCCAACACCCAGGAGGTAGAGGCAGGTGGATCTCTTTGAGTTCCAGGCAGCTCTGCGTAGTGAGTTTAGGGACTGCCAGCACTACACAATAGAAGGCTCCCGTCACTCCAAAAAGGGTGATTCACGGTTTTCAACAAGTAAACATTTATTATGTGAGTAGAAAGTTATCTTTACAACAAAAAGAAAAATTCCTTACATTTTTATTTTACTAAGGTTTAAAGTGTGTGAAGTTTGCCTTTTTAAAGTATAAATATATGTGAATTCTTTTAAGTGTATCCTGCCACCACAAGTAGGATCTAGAATAGTTGCATCACCCACACCCAAAATGACCTCATGCCTTTTTTGTGTTTCACCCTTACCCTGCTCACTGCTGACCTGTGCTTTAGAATGGACGTTGTGGACAGTATGTAGGTTGTTTGGTGTTATGACTAGGAGCTCTGCTGAGGTGCTTTCCAACTTGAAGGACATTTGGATAGTTTTTATTTTGAGGGATTATGAATAACGCTGCCACAAACATTCATGTACAGGTTTCTGGTGAGTTTGGGTCATGTCATCTTGGTAAATACCTAGGGAATAGAATTGTTAGGTTGTATTATAAAGGGAATGTGCAATCTATTTATTTTATTTTTGAGATAGGGTCTCACTGTGTAACCCTAACTGGCCTGGAACTCAGATGTCTGCTTGCCTCTGCCTCTCAATGGTGGGATCAAAGACATGTACCACATGCTTGGAATATTTAACTTTTAAAGAAACTACCAAGTTGTTTCCCAAGTAACTGTACATTTTTTTGTTTAAACTTCAGTGGTTTTTCCAAGCAGTTTTAATTTGCATATCTCTAGTGAATGCTGAGGCTGGGTATCCTTTCATTGTGCCTTTTTGGGGGTGGGGTGCCAAAAATCCTAACTTTAGTTGATATAAATAGATGTCTTTGAAATTGTTTTTTTTTTAAAGTCTGTGAGGGTGGTCGCGCACGCCTTTAATCCTAGCACTGTGGAGGCAGAGGCCAGTGGTTCTCTTAGTTTGAAGCCAGCCTGGTCTACAGAGAGACAGCCAGGGCTAAACAGAGAAATCCTGTCTTTAAAAACAACAAAAAAAAATATTGTTTGTTTTTTATATTTATTTTTATGTGGATGAATGTTTGACCAGAATATATATATATGTACACCACATGCCTGCCTAGTACCAAAGGACATCAGAAGACGTTAGATCCTCTGCAACTATAGTTAATGGAGCATGGCACTGAGCTGCTGGGTAGACTTAAGACAGATGAAATTTTAGACTGGATCCAACGTCATAAAAATTCATATGGTGGTGTATTTTTTTTTTGTGTGTGTGTGTGACGATCTTTGCCAAGTATTAGTAAAATGGCAGTGCTTTTCTTTGTACCTTTATTTCCTCTTCTCCCACCTTTTCTCCTTTTTCCCTTGTCATATGGCATGTCCTCCCTCCTCTGTCTTCCTCTTATCCCTTTCTCCTTTCCATGCCTTGGTGCCTGCTCCACTGTGTTCCTTCATGGGTTCCTTCTAATGCTCTGTTGATGAGGGCCTTGCTGAGTGGAGAGCAAGTGAGGGCAAAGGCAAGGTAAAATTTGGGGTTTGCATTATTAGGAAACTGGACGGATTAGGAAAGGATATTTCCAATTGATATTAGCAGTGAATAATTCTTTCAAGAGGTTCAAATGAGTAATAAACATGGGTAGGTTTCTGGGATGATGATGCAAATTTTGATTTAGATTTCGTAAACAAAGTTTAGGATATGCTCTAGCTTTAGGAAAATGAATATTTTGTGTTGTGTGAAGATGGGTTTGACTTGGAGTTACAGCATCAAGTGTTTTGTTGAAATATTTTGTTTTCCTTTTAAACAACTTTCTTTGCTAACTTATCTCCACCATTGTTTTAGAGTAAGATTGTATCAAACATTTTTCTTTTTTCTTTTCCAGAATGTGATTTTTTGTTTAGTCTCCAGTGTTTAGTGGCTGCTTTAAATCATTTATTTTTTGGAGAGGAAGGGGAACCTATCTGTTTTGTGTGCTGTAACAGAATACTGCAGACTAGATTACTTAAATAATTACTTAAAAAAACAGACTAATATAAATAATAATATAAATAAAAACAGACTTATTTATAAAATATATTTATAATATATTAGTCTGCTTGGCTCAAAGTATTTCATTATCTGATAGAAGCTTCTTTTAATGATGGGTCTATGTTCTGTTCCTTTCCCAGGTCATCCTGTTCAGTTCTACAGCATGAATAGGCCTGCCTCTCGCCATACGCCACCAACAATCGGGGGCTCATTGCCCTATAGACGGCCTCCTTCCATAACTTCCCAGGCAAGCCTTCAGAGTCAGATGAATGGAGGGCCTTTTTATAACCAGAATCCAGGTTAGGCTCTTCTTTTGCCATTTCTTTCAATTTCTTTCGTGTTGTACCAAAAAAAAAAAAGAGACGAAAACCAAAAGACAAAAAAGAAAAACCTCTTCAGTTACACATAATTAACCCATATATAGTAGATAGTTATCCCATATGAGATAGGTACTTGAGATTATTGTTGAGGAGCTAGAGAGATGGCTCAGCAGTTAAGAGCACTGATGGCTCTTTCCGAGGACCTGGTCTCAGTTCCCAGCACCTACATGGCGCTTCCAGGGCATTTGACATCATCACACAGACATACATGCAGGAAAACACCAATGTAAATAAAATGCAAATAAATAAACTATCAAAACACTTATTAAATGGATAGATGAATGAATGAATACTAACTTTTTAATATTGTTTCTACTTTAAGCAGTCCTTGTATGACTTGGTGTAAAGCTAAGGCGTTCCTTTTATTCTCTCGCTCTGAATGGAGTCATTTTCAGTGGATGGAATTTGCTTTTAAAAACTACTATTGTGCTAGACATGCAAGTGCTTCCTTTTATTTCAGCACTCATGGGGTAGAGGCAGGGAGAGTCGGCAGCCTAGGCTTGTAGAATTGAGATCCTGTCTCAAGTGGAGTATGTATGAAAACAGTATTTTCTTTTTGTTTAATAAGACATCATTGCTTTATGAATTACAGATGAAATTGGGTATACATGAAGCTATTTTACATTAGACAGTCAAACTGTCTTAACTCGATTATCATATCAAATATCCTGATGGGTATGAGGGACTTGGAAAAATTGGTCTAAATATAACAATTGAAATAAAGAATTGAATCATATATACAGAGGAGCTAACCTTGCGCACTTACACTTGAACACTACAATAATCAACATTTTGTTCATTTCCTAGAGAATTCACAAAAATTTTAGGCACCTTAACCATGAGTGTATTATGTCAACTTACTGTTTTGTTTTAAATTTGCTAAGAGGTAATGAAGCCTCTGGGTTCCTCTGATTCTGGGGACAGATCATTCAATCTCTCATAAGCCTTGAGTTTATGGAGCAGAAATTAATCTGTTAGTGAAACCTTAGTTAAACCCTTTAGAATCTTGCAAAAAAAATTGATTTTCCTCTTATTATCTCACTTGATTTACATATGGAAAATAAGATTGGTTATAATATTTAAATGCTTTTAAGTTTTTAAAATTTTATGTGTATATGAATGTTTTGCTTGCAGGTACATATGTTTTTGTACTATGTATTTGCCTAATGTCCACAGAAGCCAGAAGAAGAAATTGTATCCCTTAAAATTGGAGCTGTAGATGGTTGTAAGCTGCCATGTGGGTGCTGGGAATTGGATCTGGGTCCTCAGGAAGAACTGTCGTACACTTAACTGCTGAGCAATCTCTTCAGCCCAAGAATAGTGATATTTACATATGTATTTTGTATATGAAACCAAGGCAAGGTATTGGTCAAGATAGACTTGAACTTAATGGGCTTTTTTCTTATTCTTTTCTTTTCTTTCTTTCTTTTCTTTCTTTCTTTCTTTCTTTCTTTCTTTCTTTCTTTCTTTCTTTCTTTCCTTTTTTTTTTTTGATTCTGTATTTCATGACTTTTCTATTGTCCTGTCCTACCTAACTTCTTCACCTGCTGAGGCTTCTCCATTTCTGCTAGAGAAGAAAAAGGAGGAAGGGGAAGTCTCTATTACAATATAGGGTACACTAATGGTGGAGTCCTTGTTAGTATTTATGCAGGACTGTCCTGAGAAAATTGTTTAAAAATATTGTTGAATATTAGATGAAACCTCACTTCTTTATCCAAATTTTCTTCACTCTCCTGGGCTCCTCTCACTTATGGAATGCTGTATTTGTAGTTAACCTAGTGCAAAATGCAGGGTGAATCCTCTTAATTGCCTTGATTGAAATGTATTTCTCCTTTCATGCTTAGTGTTTAAGGCTGTGTTTATGCTTTTCTTTCTCTTTCTTTTTTATTTTTTCTTTTTTTAGATTTTTTTTTGAGACAGGGTTTTGTTGTGTAGCCTTGACTGTCCTGGTTCACCTGCTTCTACCTTCCAAGGGCTGGGATTCAATGCATGAGCCCCCACTGCCCCCACTTTTAAACACTGTCTTATTTAGACTGGTTTTGAACTTGTGGTTTTACCGAACCTCCTGCCTCAGCCTCCTGAGTGTGTATGTGTGTGTGTGGCCCATGCTTGATCATTAAATGCTTCTTTTCCCCCAGTCCTTGAATTTTAGTTTGTTAGATATAGTCTGCATAATAGTTTTCTAGAAGAGGGGCTAGCTCTCTTGGGTATCTTGAAATTACTGCTTACGAGTCCCTTGTACCTTTATTACTTCATGTAACATTTTGAAACAATGTTAATCTAAAGTGGGTTAGATCCATAATGAAGTTGGGAGAGGTTTCACTGTTACAATTTTGATACCAGCTGTACAAGATACTTAGTAATACTGTGGAAGAATATTTCATGCTGTGTGTATATACTCAGTACTCCTATGAAAACTCTCAGGTAAAATTTGACAGCTTTTTAAACATCTGTTTCATGTATTTAATTTTTGCAGTATTAAAGATTGAGTCTAGGGCTTTGTATTTGTTAGCCAAGTGCTCTACTCTTGCCTTATGTTTCTAATGGACTAAAGATTTCACATTTCAATAATACTTTATAAGTCAGATTCATATATGCCAAAATATATTTTAAAGTAGAATTAAATCTTTTTTTTTTTTGATGGCTTCTCTCTCCATCTATATTTTTTTCTCAGATAATACACACAAAGCTGTTCAGCAAGGCACAGGCTGTGTGGTAAACAATGCTAGCTACTATTTTTTTTTAATTTATTTATTTTTGAGGATTTCTGCCTCCTCCCCGCCACCGCCTCCCATTTCCCTCCCCCTCCCCCATCAAGTCCCTCTCCCTCATCAGCTTGAAGAGCCATCAGGGTTCCCTGACCTGTGGGAAGTCCAAGGACCGCCCACCTCCATCCAGG
>NC_022030.1:48220629-48231223 GCF_000317375.1 Microtus ochrogaster | reverse complement strand
GTAGACCAGGCTGGCCTCGAACTCACAGAGATCCGCCTGCCTCTGCCTCCCGAGTGCTGGGATTACAGGCGTGCGCCACCACCGCCCGGCTATGATGCTTATTTTTTATGAACCCATATATTTTAGTCAGAGCCTTGCCATAGATGTATGCTTCCAAAGAATGAAGTTTGACAAGGCAGTGGGGTTCTGTGGAGTATAAATCTGATAGCATTCCTCCTAATGCTGTCAACCACTGAGCCATGTCTCCAGCATACCAACACTGTATTTTAATAAAAATAATATAACTTATTCTAAATTCAAGTGGTTCTAGAATAAAGGTCTTATATAAGGAAATATCTTAGGTAAATGATGGGAATATACAAGTTTGTAAAGTTACTTCCCATTCTTTTGTTGTTGTTGCCGAGAATGAAATTTAAAGCCTTTCACATAGGAAGCACATATTCTACCACTAAGTTGTACTGCAACTTCTGCTTTTTGCTCTTTTCTGTTCACAGGAATAAACAGAACCAAGTATAACTAAATTCTGGTTAGATGAGCATCTTAGGGTTTCATTGTGAAGAGACATCATGACCATGGCAACTCTTATAAAGAAAAACATTTAATTGGGGTCCACTTATAGTTTCAGAGTCTGTTATCTTCATGTCAGGACATGGCAATGTGGAAGCAGACATGGACATTACTGGAGAAGGAGCTAAGAGTACTACGTCTTGATCCACAATCAACAGGAAGTGAACTGTGTCACACTGGGTGAAGCTTGAGCATAGGAGGCCTAACCCCCGCCCCCCCCCCCAACACACACTGATACACTTCCTCCATTAAGGCCACACCTACTCCAACAAGGCTACACCTCCTGATAGTGCCACTCCTTATAGGGGTCTTTTCTTTCAAACCACAACAATGAGTTTTTGAAATTTTCCTGAGAAAAGAAGGCATATTCATCTTTAAAATGTAATAAGCTTAGTTTGTCTATAAAAAGACTGTTGTTTACATTATGCATGTATTCTTTTTTTTTTTGTCAAGTACAAAAGTTACTGCCTTTATTTTATGGGTAAATAATAAGTGAGGAGAGAGATTCCCACTTTTCTGTTTGAGAGGAAGAAAGGAAGGAAGCAAGCTTGATGTGTTTGTTTTCAGAAGAAGGTGTTCAGTGTTACAGAATGTGTATGTCCTGATGTCCTGTGCAATGCACTGTTGTTCTGCTGTTTCTTGGCTGCTCTCTTGCTCCCACTCTGCTTACTATCTCTTAGCAGCATGCAGAGGTGCCACCACAACCTCAGTCTTCGGAGTGAGGGATTTACTGCCAAGAAGTGTGATTTTTAGGGAAAAATCTAAAACCCAAGTCACCTTTTGAAGAGGGACCAGTTTATGGATGTTATGCTCGTTCTCCTACATCTAGACACTCTTAAAAGTGGTACATTAGCTTTTCTCTGTATATTTACATGTTCTTGCCTGTCTGTGCACTCCTGTCAGCCATTACCACTTTACTGATAGCTACTAACTTTATACTTCTTGAGGTTTAATATCTCCCACCCATATTTTCCTGTTGCCTCTCATTTTTATGCTTAAGTTATCCTCATGCATCCCATTTATTTTGCCTTCATCTTTTCTAGTGTGTCTACAATCACCACCCCGTGCTTTTCCCATACTTAACTGCCATGGTTAGTGAGTTAATAGCTTCTTTAACTTTAATCACAAAGTTTTGTGATTTTTGTTATCCTTGTATGCTAGTTAAATCATTAGTTATCATATAGTGGTTTACCTACATGTAACAAAGTTTTTCTTTTGTTTCTAGAATTTGCCTTGATTTGCTGTTTCCAGGGCTTGATTAAGCTTTTGAAATAAAATCTGTGCTTCTACTATGTGAAATAGGATTGTATTATCTCTTTCTCATATTTATGGATTAGATCTAGAGTATCTAATTGTCATGGTGTCTAAACACAGAAAATGTAACATCAAGAATTTGAGGCACAGTGACTTAAAAAAAGAGCCTAGGCAGTTTTGATGCTCAACTTACTAGACCTGGATGGAGGTGGGGGTTCCTTGGCTTCCCACAGGGCAGGGAACCCTGATTGCTCTTTGGGCTGAGGAGGGAGGGGGACTTGATTGGGGGAGGGGGAGGGAAATGGGGGGCAGTGGTGGGGAAGAGGCAGAAATCTTTAATAAATAAATAAATAAAAATATATAAAAAAATCAGTCTCTTTACACCAAGCCCTTCATGTACATCCTCTTTTCCATGCCCGCATGCTCACCTTTCTGCAACTTTCATGAAATATTTATTTTTGTTTTATGTCTCGGCGGTTTGCCTGCATGAAGGTATATATATATACACCACATCCATGTTGGGTACCTGTGGAGATCATCGAGGTGTGTGGATTCATGGAACTAGAGTTACAGATGGCTGTGAGCCACCATGTGGGTGTTGGGAACCAAACTCGGGTCCTCTGCAAGAGGCAACAAGTGCCCCTAACAGCTGAGCCAATTTTGCAGCCCTGTTTGTTTGTTTATTTGCCTTTTTGAGACAGGTTTTCTCTGTGTAACAGCCCTGAGTGTCCTGGAACTTGCTCCGTAGACTAGGCTGGCCTTGAACTCAGAGATCTGCACGCCTCTGCCTCCAGAGTGCTGGCATTACACACATGTGCCACCACTGCCTGGTTTAATTTTTAAACATATCTTCTAGTAGCTATATAGAGGGAACATTTTTGGTCCTGTGAACTCTGCTCATGCTGTTTTATGCCTCTAAGCCTTTGTCCTAACTTGGTTCCTTAACCTTGATTGTCTTTCTTAAGTTCTGCCTGCTTAACATACATCATTTCTTCAAGTACTTGCTCGGAGATCTGTTCTCTGTTGCCTTCCTCCTTGTGGCCAGCACTGTCTCCTAGGAAATTAATTCCATTACGAATATGGCTACCATAATATATGTACTTTCTGAAGAGAACTGTAACTATAGAGTTAACCTTCTAAAAATTATTTTGGTATCTGCTTTATTTGTTAATACTTAAATATCTGTTGAAGGCTTCCTAAATTGTGCCAGGCATTTGAGATGGAGGCACACATCCTGGGAGAAGAATAGTGGTGTTTCCTGTAGGACTAAGGAGGAAATATAATGAATTGGAGTTATGAAAACTTTCAGTAAGAGCATCTGACTCTCAGTGTAAGACTCTAATAACTGGACCAGCAGAGTCCTTGCCTCTTAGCAAGAACCAGGCCATACTTGTTTAACTAAATAAAGATCCAATTATTGCTTGTTTTTTGTTACTGAAGTAATAAAACTCCTATTTAGGTTGTTGGGATGTCATATTTTTTTTTCTGCTATACTGACAACCAGTTGTTCATGGTAATCAACAGAGATGGTATTTGCAAAGAGGATTGGTTCCCATTACATAGAACAGATACATGTGTGTTAAATGGTGCCTGTTGTAGTTCTAAGGCTTACTAAAACTCTCTAGTGTGTTATTTTGTTTATAAAGTTACCCTCAAAAGTGGATCCGTAAGGTAGACAAATGTTTGTGAAAAGTGGTTTTCCTCCTTTATATATTTTATTGTATTATCCTTTCCTTTTAATATAACTTGCCCTTACCCCTTATCCTCCACACCTTTTTTTTGTTTTTGCAGTATCTCTTGCTCCTCCTCCTCCTCCCATCCTACAGGTAACTCCTCAGTTACCTTTAATGGGATTTGTGGCCAGAGTCCAAGAAAATAGTAAGTTTATGTCTTCTTTATGCTGTAGTTCAGATTATAGGCATAGAATGTAATTTACATATGACTGACTAAATAGTCATTCACAGTGCTCCTTGCATTTGGATAGTCATTGTAAGAATGGCTAGTGGTGATGATAACGTAATAGAGGTGGGCCGGAGAGAGAGCTCAGTGGCTAGGAGTGTGCTCTGCTCTCACAGAGGACCTTGAACGCCAGCTCCAGGAGCATCTCACACTTCTGCCTCTGCAGATACTGGCACTCATATGCACTTCACACTTCTACACATAATTAAAAAGAAAGTTAAAAGACAATGATGGTAAATTTCTATGCTTTCAAATGACTTTTATAGCTCAGAACACATGCTTATTACATGAGATTCCAGATTTGGTCCCCAGAACCATAACTAAAATACCACTACTGATACCCACAAAGTTTTAAAGGTGAAACAAATACACATACAATAGTATAAGTGAAAGAGAAAAACTGCACAAGGAGATATTCTAATTGCCAAATAAATATCCTGCTTTTTTTCTCAGTTGCCTAGACAAAGTGGTAGGCTAGTTAGCTGTTACTAGAGATGTGTTATGGTTAGCCTGAGTATATACCTCTCTCCATTTCAAGTATAAAAACGGACCACGCCACAGTAGGGCATAGAAGATCAGTCTGTCAGTTTGTCTCCCAAAAAGCATAGATTGGCAATGAATTTTCTTTGGTTTGTGGTCTGCTGTTGAATCATCATGCATTGTCATATAACTAGTTTTATTGGTATTTCAAGTCTTTTGGGGAAGCATGAAGGAAGCTCAGGAGACTTTATTTCTAAATTGAGAGGCCTGTGTTAACATTTGGTGATGAATGGCTGTTAGGGAAAGAAATTAACAGTCTCTGTGATAGGTGATTAAGGAACCAAATTAGCCTAAGGTTGCATGATGTCATGTAATCTAAACTTAGAGGAGTTACAGTTGATCCTTGAATAATTGGGGTTTGGGTTGTTTGATAGTAAAGGACAGACAGATAAGACTATTTTGCACAGCTACAACACATTTTAATAATAACATCCAGAAAATACCCATAAATCTATTACAAAAAGTTAAAATCAAAGTCAAGCATAAAAACATTGTATCAAACATTTGATAATGTCATTTATCAAAGTCAAGCATCAAAACATTCACAGGTCACACACAACCTCTTCTGTAGATGTAGTATTGTTGAGATGGTAGCTGCACAAGATTAACCTGTGCTGCTTTTTTTCTCTAACACTTTGTCGTCTTCCAGCATTGTTGTGAACTCATGTTGCAGATCTGCTTAGAATAGAGAGTTAGGCTAATTATCCTTGCATTCCCAGTAAATTGTCTATTAAGGTAAAAATTGTTTTCCTGAGGGTGGGGTGCAGCTGGGTTGGTAGAGCACTTGCCTAATGTGCAAAGGCCCTAGGACTAATTTCTGCCACTGGGTGGTTGGGTGTTGAGAGTGATTAATTGTGATCTCTCATAATTTATATAATATAATAATATACATATAATGTATATAATATATGTGACAGAATGAATAAGTGTTAATTGACTACTTAGCAAGGCTTCCTGTCAGCAGCAGGCTATTAATAGGTTTCTGGAGAGTCAGAAGTTACAGGCATTTCTGACTTATGGTGATTAAGGAGAGGTGGGGAGAGGTGGTATAATCTGTGCTTTTGTTCAAGGGTCAAAATGTATATTAAGATAGTCATCAGGCTGTAGTTGTCCATTCCTGGACTAGAAGTAATTATAATCTCTTGCTAAGATTCTCTGGAAGTAGGCATTTAATAATGCAGGGTCTATTGGAGCAGGGGCTTTGATCACTTGGTTTGCTGCCTGTGTCCCTGGCACTTTGGCCTCCCCCTGCCCTTTTTTGTACTTTATGTTTGTATTTTAGCTGGTTGTAGTCTAGTCTGAGTGCCCATCTAAGTTAGGGTTTCTGTTGCTGTGATAAAACGCCATGAGCAAAAGCAATTTGGGGAGGAAAGGGTTTATTTTGTTTTTACTTCCAGCTGTCAGCCCATCACTGAAGAACCTCAGGGCTGGAACCAAGCAGGGCAGGAACTTGGAGGCAGGAGCTGATGCAGATGCCTGCTCTTCATGGCTTGCTCAGCCTGCTTTCTTAGAGTACTCCTGACCATCACCCACACTCGGCTGGGCCTCCCACATCAATCACAAATGAAGAAAATGTATCACAGACTTGTCCCAGACCAGTCTGGTGGGAACATTTTCTCTATTGATGTTCCCTCTTCCAGAATAACTGTCTGTGCCAAGTTGACAGAAAACTAGCCTGGGGGCTGGAGAGATGGCTCAGTGGTTAAGAGCATTGCCTGCTCTTCCAAAGGTCCTGAGTTCAATTCCTGGCAACCACATGGGGGCTCACAACCATCTGGAATGAGGTCTGATGCCCTCTTCTGGCCTGCAGACATACACACAGACAGAATGTTGTATACATAATAAATAAATAAATATTTAAAAAAAAAAAAGAAAAGAAAACTAGCCTGGGGTAGGGCCCAAGGGTTGAATTTGTCAGGTGCCTTTGCTCTCCTATTTGCTGATGTCTAAAAATAGTTTGTTTATTATTTCTGTTTATTAGAAGGTACTCTATGAACTTTAATGCATTGTAATTTTAAATATGTAATTTTAAATATGTTTTCTTAAATTTAAGAGCATTTTCATTTATGTCCAAGTATTTTATTTTTTTATGTTTCAAAATTATGCCTTTTCAACCTACTGTTTTTTTGGCTTGTGTGTGACCCATGCTGGCTTCACGAGAAACATTTGCATAGCAATGGTCAGTAGGTCTAGTGTGTGCCAGGTACAGTCATAGTATTACCCTTTGCCAGACTTTGAGGTTAAATGTAGGTTGGAAGATCCTGCATTTAAAATTTCTGGAAATAGCAGACTGATTAGAAAAGGCTTTTTGGAGTTCCAAATTTGAAGGACTTTACAATTTAGTTGCAGTGTCATCCCAGTAAGAGTGGCATTCCCTGCATCACAAATGAGTTTAAATTCCTTGAGTAAAGAAGAGAGTCAGTTGAATAGTAAGTGGAAAGTTTGTTGGTTTGTTTGGTTTTTTTTTCTTTGAATCAACTGATATGATGAACATTCAAATTTTGAAACTGGCTTTGAAGATTAATAATCTGTCAGAATATTTTCTCTTTTTTCTTCTTCAAAAATTGGACTTGAAAGTTAAGTAGGATCACGAAACTAGTCATTAACTTTGACAAGTAATTAGTGAAAGTTGTCAGGTTTGTAGAAACATCAAATATTTCATGAGTAGGAGTAGTGTTTTAATGTTATTTAAGTACATATGTGTTTAAGACTTGCCACTTGAATGGACAATTGCTAAGTGATATGGCTAGGATTAAAGCCATGGCTTTGACGACTGGCTCCACCCTATTAGCTTTGTGAGAATCTAGCTTCATGGCGGAGGTACTGGCAGGAGCCCTGTTTATTGTCACAACTCTGTGGAGTTTCCAGGTCCCTGTCACCACCAGGAAGCATGCTGTTGGCTTTTCCTCAACACCATTTAAGTGTTTTGTAGCAGAGCTGTTTAAAAGGCTGCAAGATTTTTGCAGCTTAAGCTGAGTCAGGAAGCCTCTCTTAAATAAGATGCACTTGCCTCTAGCAAACAGAGCCCATCCAAGAAAATGCTGCTACCAAACAGCCATGCTTAACTCTGTTATTTTTGTGTCTAGAATTCCTTCTCAAACTCGCTCAGGTTTTATGTGGATATAGTTGTCCATGTTGGTGCCATTTGTTGACAGAGGTTTCCGTCCCGCCTGGTCCTGCAGCTGTTCAGTCCTAAAGAAATACATGGAAGCCTACATTAATTATAAACTGGTTGGCCTATAGCTCAGGCTTCTTATTAACTAATTCTTACATCTTACAGTAACCTATAATTCTTGTCTTTGTTAGCCACATGAGGCATTCTCATCTTGATTCCTCTGTGTTGGGGTGACAACTGCAGACTGAGCCTTTCCTCTTGCCAGAATTCTCCTATTCTGGGTGCCCCGCCTTTACTTCCTACCTGGCTACTGGCCAATGAGCATTTTATTAAAATAATATAAATGACAAATCTTTACAGGGTACAAGACCACATCGGCACCATTGAGTAGAGCCCAAACTCAGCAAACTTTTTTGTTCCAAGTCCTTTTAGGCTTCCTCCGCTTGTCTAACTTTGGATGATTCTCTGAAGCTTTCCTTCCTGCTTTATCTATGTACTTTGAAAAAAGATACTTTTATTCTTTACAATCAACTTGAATGTCTATTCCCTATTCCCCATGCCCTGCTACTCCAGACATTAACTTGACTCATCCTTCAGGTCTCAGGAAGCCTTTTCTGCCCACATAAAGAGTTTGATCTCTGGTGTACACTGCTATAATTTTCACTCTACTTAGTTATAAATCAAAATTTGATCACATTTTGGTGACACCTGTCCACCATATTCTTAGTGACATTTGCCCACCATCCTCTCCTTAGTGCAAAACTCATTCCTAGTCACATGAGGCTCTTGGGTGGTATTTACCTAGTGATGATGAAGCATTATTTAAAAACTACAAATTTTATTCCATAAGTATAGTGTAGCTTTTAAGGTAATAAGCAGAGGGAAGTCAGGTGCTTTTCTGTCTATTGCTATAGGGACATTAATCTTCTTTCCACCTCCACAAAATTAAAATTAAAAACAACACCTTGGCTTGGGATATAGTTTAGAGGGTTTGCGTAGGATGTGTAAGGATCTTGAATTGAGCCTTAGAATCATAAAAATGTAAAAATAAATTAAGAGAAAAATTAGGTAAAGAATATATTTTACAGTTCCAGCTGAATAACTGGCATACTGCACAAATAAAAACAATCTGGCTCTGAGGATTATAAAGAAGGTAAAAATGATCAGAGTTGGTATTTTGAATAATTTATAGCATAATGTCTCTGATTTTCCTGAAAGTCCCTTGGATCTCTGTTTCTGTGTACTCAGTCTCTTATAAATGTACACAAGTTTCACTGTTGTTTTCACACCATTATATGAGAAACATTAAATTTGAAAATTTGAATAAAGGATATATTAGGAGCACGAATTTGTGTTTTACATTTGTAAAGACCCCCCCCCCCCAGTACAAAACCTAAAAGTCTTAAAACATAAGACATAAGTTCAAGGCCAACCTAGGCTACATGGTAAGGCTACCCCGCCATCAAGAAAATAAAGCCCTAAGCCAATAGGAGTAAAGATTTTTTAATGAGACACTCTTTATGAAGTAGGTAAGTACAAAACGGAGGAACACTGAACTATCAGAGGATGGTGTCGGTACGACTGATTGTTCAGAGAATTTCATGTGTACAGTTTTGGTAGTTTATAAGTAAGAGTAAGTGTTGATGATTAAAACTGAGTAGCTGGTCAATGTAAATTTATTTTTCTTTGTTGTGTTCAAATAATGTATCAAGAATTTCAAGAGTTCTCTGGGTTTGAAGATGATTTTTTTTTTTGTTTCATGCTACAATGTGATGAGACTGATTCTAATAATATGGACATGTAGTCTCAAGAAATTTTAAATAATGACTAATCCTGAATTAGTTTAAATTCTACAAACAAACAAAATGTTTTATTGACTCAAGTTATCCTAAGTTGTTAGTGATTTTCCTCCTCAATTTGGCCCATTTCTGTTTACTGAGGATTAGACTGCCGGTGTGGAAACCTTAATTCCAGTGCTGGGGCCAGTTTGGGTAGAGTGGGACTCTGCCCGAGTATGTATGCAGAAAACTGAGAACACAGTAGTAGATTGTAAAAATTTGACTATTTCTTTGACTCACTTTTCTTTCTTAGGTGATTGTGACTATCCAAGTTATTAATATCTCTGATGATTCCTTGACTAGGATATAAAAGCCAAATATATAGTACTCATTTCTTTAGAAAGGTGATTAAAGGTTGTGGAGGCCCCATTAACAGTATTCTGACCAAACCCCATTCGGCATCCACCAACACTCAAACAAAGGAGGGAGAAGTCATGCTTGGCAATTTAACATATCATAATGGTGGGAAAATTTCTCTTATTCGTTTCTTGAAAGATGATTATTTTTGAGTATGGGTTTATACTTAATGAATCTAGAAGCTTAGATGAATATTGAACTTTGCATGATTTATAGTTTGTCAGCTTGATAAATTCTTAGTTTCAGATACACCACCCCCACCCCCGCCTGTGGAAGAGCCGGTCTTTGATGAGTCCCCCCCTCCACCGCCACCTCCAGAAGATTATGAGGAGGAGGAAGCAGCTGTGGTTGAGTACAGTGATCCTTATGCTGAAGAGGACCCACCGTGGGCTCCAAGGTCTTACTTGGAAAAGGGTAAGTGTCAGGAGGGATCTGAAAGAACAAGAAGCAGAAATGAGACTTGCTGGTACAGAAACGAGTCTTGTTTATTTTTTATTTTTAAGTGAAATTTTATTTATTTGTATTATTTGTTCTGTTTTTGCTCTTCTGTCAGATTATAAGGATTATGATTTTGAAGACTATTGGTAAAATTTTATTTCTGTCTGTTACTATTGAACTTGGTTTTTCCAAATGTTTGTATAACACAAAAATCAAAAAACAAGTAGTCTTTTCTTTGGAATCCCCCAGAAAGATGATTATTTTTCCAAATTATTTCTATCCCTGTGCTTTCATCCATCAGCAGCAGCATTATTATTTTAATTTTTTCCTCTTTTGGAAGCAGTCTCACCAGGTAGCCCATGTTGCTCTCTCTTGACCCTTCTGTCTTATGCACCACTGTGCTAGAATTACAGGTGTGCACCACTGTGCTAGAATTACAGGTGTGCACCACTGTGCTGGAATTACAGGTGTGCACCACTGTGCTGGAATTAAAGGTGTGCACCACTGTGCTGGAATTACAGGTGTG
>NC_022030.1:48212923-48220286 GCF_000317375.1 Microtus ochrogaster | reverse complement strand
TGCTGGAATTACAGGTGTGCACCACTATGCTGGAATTACAGGGGTGCACCACTGTGCTGGAATTACAGGTGTGCACCACTGTGCTGGACTTTTAGATAATTAATTTTGAGTTATTTCTATGTGTTTGATTATCTCCATAGGAAACTTTCTTTTAAAGAATGATGTCTCAGTCTCTTCTGTAGAATAGTGTGTGTTGTGTGTGCCTGTGTGTGTGTAAAATTGTCTCTGTTAGGTGACCATGACAGTCCATCTTGGACCAGGAGCTTCAAAGTTTGGAGAGTAATCAACCAGTTGAGCTGTACATGGTGGCTCAGCTACATGGTGAGGTCCAGGTCAGCTTGGGCTACAGATTAAGACCCTGCCTCAAAAGGAAAAAAGAAAAAAAATTCTAACTAGATTAGAATAGGGGGAGAAATTTGTTGATGTAGAAGGAAATTTTCTGTTAAAGAAACCAAAGTAGGCATCCACTGTGTCTCAGAACATGTTATAGAATCGTGTTTTACTGTTCTATTGACATGATGAATCAGCATGACCAGGCAACTCACAGAAGTTGGAGCTTTACCTACAGTCTCATGGAAGTTCAGAACTTCTTGGTCTGGCCCCTGTGGATACTTCATGCATTTGGTGCATAGATGTACATGTACATAAAATAAAGTTAAAAAAACTTTAATAAAAGCAGGTCAGTAAGTTTAGCCAAATGTAGGGAGTGAGTTTTGGCATAAAGACTCAAGTACCATGAAGCAGAAACCATTTGGAGATTATTTGGAAGTTATCTACCACAAAAACTATAAATTCAGGGTATCAAGTAGACTCCAGATAGAAGAAACAAAGAAAATCTTGCTAAGGCCCATCATAAATAACTAACACCTACTAATAAATAGAATGGTATTAAAGATGTTTAGCGGAGAAATAACTCTTTACATAAGAAAGCAGTAACTGCATAGTTTTCCTGCAGGTCGGAGGCAGAGCATCTTTAAAGCAGTGAAGGAAAATGTCAGTCTACAGTTCTTTAGCACAAACGCTGTACTTCTTATTGTTACTATTATTAACTTTTACTTATTTTGAGACATGATCTCTCTATGTAGTACTGACTGTCCTGGAACTCAGAGAGATCTACCCGCCTCAGCCTTCCAAGTGTTGAAATTGCTGTTGTGCAGCTCTACCGCACAGCTAAGTATCCATTTTTAAAGACCTTTTGATACAGAAGGTATATCAGATGAAATCTCCGGTCTGCAAAAGCAGAATGAAGAGTAAATGGTAGGTATATGGGTATACACATGTTCTTCATATTTTAAACAGATATGAAAGTGACTTCACTGAGACAAATAATGGAAGGGAAATCCCCATAAAGTTTATGGACTGCCTGTGACCTAGTATATCTTAAATACACAGTGCATAAACATATCTGACTGTGTAAATAATGTAAGCTTTGGAATAAGCAGTAAAAAGACAGAAAACAGAGTTTAGATTATATGCAAGTAGAAGAGTTGAATAAAATCAAACTACTCCATCCAGAAGAGTCAAAGAGAACCAGTGATGAAACAATTAAGGAGAGATCTCGAGAGTCTGTGCTGCTGCACTCTGGAGCTGAGAGGGCAGTCTTTGGTACCAGGCTCACCTTCAACTCGTTTGGGACAAATTCTCTTGACCTTTGTCATTATGTAGGCCAGACTGGTAGCCCTGCCTCCGCCTTCCACGTTGCTGTGGGAGCCCTGGGATTGTGGATGCGCTGTTGTCCTGCTTTGTGCGTGAACTTGGGTGCTGACGACTTTACTCACTGAGTCAGCTCTGCAGTCCAGACAGGTTGGGTTTGAATATACAGCTGTAGTTGGAAATACAGCCTATACATATGTTTATTGAACAGCAAAGTAGTTAAAGGACCTAAAATAAAAGTTGAGAGTTGGTCTCATATATTAAGACCAAATGTGTACATCACTTATAAGAAACCCACTTTAAAAAGGTACTATTGGAAAAAAATAAAAGAATGTTTATCAAAAGAAGGCTAGGTTAGCTGAAGTAAGGTCAAAGATTTCAGAGCATGAAATATTATATACAATAAGAGACAATTCTTAAGGATAATTGAGTTATTTCATTAAAGGAGACAGCAATCTTATCTCTATAAAAAATTAAAAAACATTGAAAGAAAAAGTACAAATCATAATTTTAGTTAGACTTCAGTATTCCTGCTTATATCTTTTTACAAAGGAAATGGTAAATCAATAATGCTACAGAAAGACATGAACAATGTAAGTTTGCCTGTGAGAAGTATGGGGTATTTCATCAAGCAATACACAATGTAAATTCCTTTAAAATACTAAATTCATTTTTGTTTATATAGATTGTATTTTAGGCTATAAAAGGGCTCTATAAATAAAGCTTGAAATGATAGAAAGTACACTTTTGACCATAATAGGATTTCTTCTGTTTATTCTCTCTCTATCACCAGCCCAACCAGTCCTTTCTCCTGATTTGCTTTTGGCCGTTCAACTCCTCATTAGACCATCAGGTGTTTTAGACAGGCAAAGTAACACAGCTTCACAGAGTTAAACAAATGAAACATAAAAGAATGCAACATATCTTTGCATCATTAAAAAATATCCCATAGCATAAACAAATGTGACATATCTTAATATTCTACAGCACATACCTGGTGGTGGAGTTAGATTGGTGTGAGCCACCATTTTGGTGCTAGGAGCTGAACCTGAGTTTCTAAAAGAGCAGCCACTGTTCTTAACCACTAAGCCATAGTTCCAACCTGAGAAATTTATGAAGAAAACTTTGCAGAATATAAAAATGGAGGCAGTGCATCTGATGAGCTATGGAAAAGGGGTGAACTGATAAAAGCCAAAAATAAAATCTTGTAAAGTATCTTGTAAAAATAGAAGCTGGGCATGGTGTCACACACCTTTAATCCTAGCAGTAGGGAGGGTGACAGGAGGATCTTTGAGTTCGAGGATAGCCAGAGTTACACAGTGAGAACCTGTCTCAAACAAACAAATAGAAAAATTTTTAGAGTTTTCATTGAATGAGATCTAGCAGTGCAGGAAATGGATAATAATAGATTGTGACTAAGTAAAATTTAGAGTTGGGATGCTTGATTTAACATTTGAAAAACTAACCTTTGTAATTAATTTTCTTCATAAATTAAAAGTAAAAATTAAAGGTAAAAAATATTTTGTGCAAAAATACTATTTGATGATTCATAATGAAAATTCAAATGTAAGAATGAAAGGGCGGCTTCAGCCCAATAAAAGGCATCAGTGTAAAACCATCGACTAAACTAACATTGTGTCCATGTGAGAAGAATAAGTATATCTCCCAAGATTTCAAGCCCCAGCCACTGCAGCAAAGAAGGAAGTCATCAGGGTGTAGATATTGGGGAAAAGAGCAAAAATGTTTGAATTTTTCTCTTGAGGAACTTAAATATGTGAAAAGAGTTGATAGAATTAAAAAGCAAAATTATTACTAGTCAATATGGAAAATTAAGTGGTTTGATATACTAGCAATAATTGAAGATTGAATTTACAAAAACTTTGTAATATCAAAATTATGAAATACTTAAAAAGTCAGTAACATACTTGGGCATGCTAGGGTAGGAAAGCCTAGCTTATATGGGAGGTGGAGTGAAAACTTACACCTTAAATTGTAAGGAGTGCCCCCCCGGCTTATTTAGACATGTTTGTAGGAAAGGTGTTACAGCTCTGAAAAGCTAATTTAGTTATTCCTTTAGAGAAAAATCACAGTGAAGTTTACTTTAAACACAATCAAGTCTTCACTGGGCATGTAAAAATCTAAAGAGGCTTTCAAAAGAAAGTTTTATGTTCAGCTAATTCTTTAAAGTCTAAAAGAATATGCTCGATATTTCTAAGGTTAGGTTCTGTTAATATTCAATCTTTCAAAGCAAAGATTAAGGTGTTGTGGCACAGATCCGTAATCCCAGCTCTCACGTGGCAGAAACAAAAGGATTGCACCTCAGGGGCTAACTGAAGTATGTATGTATGTATGTGTATATTTTTTTTTTGAGACAGGGTTTCTCCGTAGCTTTTTGTTCCTGCCCTGGAACTAGCTCTTCTAGACCAGGCTGGCCTCGAACTCACAGAGATCTGCCTGCCTCTGCCTCCCTGAGTGCTGGGATTAAAGGCGTGTGCCACCACCGCCCGGTCTGAAGTATATTTTTTAGAAAATAAAATTTCAGATACCCCAAAACCAAAACATTAAGGCCAACTAAATACTTTTTTACTCTTGTTGCAAACAAAAAGAACTGTTCAGTGTATGGTTTATGGTTGGGTCTTTTATTTGTTAATAAATGTTGAGGCTATTGCTTAATGACTTGTTTTCCGATCTCAAGCCTTAATGCCTGGTTCTCAAGCCAGTGCCTGCTGGAGACCTTGGAAGCCTATGTCTTCCTCCTTCAGTAACAGTCTCTGATCTCACCTTGAGCTTCTTATCCCAGTTCATTGGGAGGTTGAAAGGAAGATAAGAGCTGATCTAAGGGTTCAGGACTAGCCTTGGCAACACAGCAAGATTCTGTAAAACAAAAACAGACAATCCCCCCCCCCCAAACAAAAACAAACAAATAAAAACCCACCAGAATTTTCTCTTCACAAAACAACCAAGACAGTTTGTTGCAGTTCCCTGTGTGGCCACCACAACCATAGCATAAGTTTCATTTTAGTTCCTTGTTTATTAGTGTAGTCATCAAGAAGGGCTTGTGTATTCTGACTTAACTTGGGTAGAGGCAAATTTTTGTTTTGTTTGAGACAGGATCTCACTGTATAGACCAGATTGACCTTGAACTCCAAGATCTACCTGCTTCTGCCTCCCAAGTACTGGATACCTTAATACCCAGACTGACAGATATTTTTATGTGTTCTTTTTGTGCCCGTCACAGCACAAAACTTATTAATAAACTAATAATGATTTATTTTTGTGTGTGTGAATCACCACATTTAATGTGACAGTACTTTCAGGTAACAAATGTGAGAACTATTGTAATTACCACAAAATAGTAAAAAAAAAAAAGCTTAGTAAAAATTAAGTAGGCTTGTGAGCTAGGAAGTGAGAGTTGAGATTTGAACTGTCTCGCTTACCCTTCTCCCACTGTCCTAAGCTTTGTGGTTTGCCAGCTTCTGCGCTCTATTTACTAGCGTTCTGTGTGGTGAATGTAGGACTGAGAAAGGCCAACGAAGCGCATTGTTTCTCAGATATTTCAGAGCTTTCAGAGTTACCTGTTACAAACCAAATAATACTGTTTTTAAAAGCATTTTTTTTATTAAATTTTATTATTCAATTAAGGATCTCCGCCTCCCCCCCCCCCCGCCACCGCCTCCCATTTCCCTCCCCGTCCCCGATCAAGTCCCTCTCCCTCATCAGCTTGAAGAGCAAATCAGGGTTCCCTGACCTGTGGGAAGTCCAAGGACCGCCCACCTCCATCCAGGTTTAGTAAGTTGAGCATCCAAACTGCCTAGGCTCCCCCAAAGCCAGTACGTGCAGTAGGATCAAAAACCCATTGCCATTGTTCTTGAGTTCTCAGTAGTCCTCATTGTCCGCTATGTTCAGCAAGTCCGGTTTTATCCCATGTAAAAGCATTTTTTTTTAGGATGTGTTAGCTGATATCTCCATTTTAAGGCCTGCAGAAAGATAGACGAGAGCAATTTGACTTTCAGAAAGATTGACTTAGTAAAGGTCAGTTGTTTTTGAATGTCTTTTTCCCTGCCATCCAGATTGTTTTGTACTTTTTAAGTGGAAGGGTACAAGGGAACCAAGAGCCATTACTTGATTGATGGTTGACCATAATATCATCAGGAAGTAATGTGCATAAGAGTTGAAAGTCAAGAAGAGTCTAGAAGTCAGTGCTCATACTGCTTCCAGGTACTGTTGAAAGGCTGGTAAGGGCAGTGACCATGGTGATGAGGAAGTGCTGTGGGAATTTGGTCCATAGCCAATTGTATTGGGGTGGCGTGGTCCAATGGGGATACATGACCGAATAAGAACCATAGGGCAGGAATTCCCACAACAGGAAGTGCTTCTGTTTCAGTGATTCACAGAGTAGAATTTTATAGGGAAAGTATTAGGGGAAGGCAAAACAAACTCCTGGTTTCCTGGCTTGTGTAGAAATTCAGCGAAACTCAAGAGAAATAGAAGACACTGTTGGTAGAAACTGGAGGGAGGTGTCAAGAGGGGGAGCCTAGGTAATCATTGCCAAGCAGGACAGGATGAGAGGACTAGGGATCTCAAAAGGACCAGGAGGTTTATTAGTTACTTTTGTATGAAGTTTCATTAGCCTCATGAGGGCAGAAGAAACATAGCTCATTAACAAAGGGTATTGTTTTCATAGTAGCACCGTCCACAGTAAATTCTGAAATTTGTTTTAACTGAGATTGCATTGTTAAGAAGTTAAATTTATTAGTGATAATGACAAAGTCAACTTTGGTTACCTCAGGGCAGATTGTACATCAGTTCCAAAATATCTTGGATAGGGTTTTACTGCCTTATGACAAGCCTTCACTCTCCATGTAAGTAAAATCACCTCAGTCCACAACAAAATAATACAAAATCATATGGAGATGGGTAACTTGGTTACCTTCTGATTTTTTTCAGTGGCTTCCCAATTGCTGACATTTTACAGTGTCTTTGTTGCCTTTATCAAAATACTTCTCCAGACCATTCTCACTTACCTTCAAATGTATATTTGTTATACTTATTACTGGCTGAATATAAATCTGTTTTAGATGTCTAGTCCTTGTGTTGTATTGGGAATAGATGTGTGAGCAATATCTCTAGTTTTCAGTATGTGATGTTTGTTATCTTTATGAGAGAAAATAGTCGAACCATCTCTTTGTCCCACCTTCTTCCCTCCTGAATTCTCCTTACTCCTCCTGTTTGCTTTCCCTCTTCTGGTCTTTAACACTGTTCATATTAAATTTAAAATGAAATGTTTCGTTTTGCTTAGCTAAAGTGTTTCTTATAGTACACTCCACTGGGGTACTGTCCTTAGAATTTATGGTGTTTTCATGTTAGTACTACAACAATTGAGAGAAAATAACAAGCACCATTAGTTTTTTGCTTACAACTACACAGAAATAGCCAGATGTCTAACATACATGTTTTATATACGTCTATGTTTCCCTGGAATGAAAATTGGTAATTTTAAACAGCATTGTTTGGGAGAATTAGTTGATTACTAATTTTGACCCTTAAAAAATAGGGTCTCCTGTGCTACTACAACCAGAGTCCATGGACCCATATTTGCTATTAACTTTTTCTGAGGCAATTCCCTTCCCTCTCTTCTTCCTCTTCCTCTATCTCTTCTTCCTCTTCCCCTCATCTTCCCCTTCCTCCTCCTCCTCCTCCTCCTCCTCCT
>NC_022030.1:48202844-48212258 GCF_000317375.1 Microtus ochrogaster | reverse complement strand
CCTTTCCTTTCCTTTCCTTTCCTTTCCTTTCCTTTCCTTTCCTTTCCTTTCCTTTCCTTTCCTTTCCTTTCCTTCTCCTCCCCCTCCCCCTCCCCCTCCCCCTCCCTCCTTTCTGCTGTCCACTGAACCTTGGGTCTTTTACCACCAACCTACATCCATAACTTCCAGTTTCTATATCTTAAAGAATGCATACATTGAGTACAGTAACTTTGTGTACTAATTTACTCTGTTGCTACAAAGTATAAAGATAATTATCTTCTGGATTACTTTTTACTGGGTCCACTTTTCTAAGTACCAAGAATGTTACCTTTTCTTAAAAAAAACTAGAAAATATTGATTGGCTGGCAATACTAAACACTTTAAGTCTAAATTTCTTATACCTAAACTTGACATTGACTGAATTGTTTTTAGACATTTAGTGATATTTTGAGAAACACACTATTGACTGTTCTAAGTTAGGCCTCTGTAAAAATATTTTCTGATGTCCTCAATGTACCCCAACAATAGAAGATAATTATGTATGAGGGAAGCAAATAGATTTTTTACACAAACAGTACAGAAACACTAGGCTCTGTTACTGGGATACATCCCAGCTCTCACGTTTTAAGACAAGTTACAGTATATGCTTAGAAATACAGCTGGAGATATTAAGTTTTAAAAAAATACATGCATTTATATGTGTGGGTATGTACATATTATGCACACATGTGTGGGTGCCATGGGTCCAGGAATTGAACTGGGTCTTCAGGCTTGGTGGCAGTGCCTTTACCCACCAACCAACCATCTTGCTAATCCAAATGAAGATTTTTTTTTGAAAAAACAATTCTTTGTGATATGCAGAAAATACAGGGTGTTGGAACAAAGACTGTCTTAAGTGAATGTGAGTTAAGTTATAAAACATCCCATTTTATCAAAATTCTTGAGGGTAGATGTAATATTAGGAACTAGAGATTATCTGAGAGAGAAAGGTTCAAAAGCCCATTGCCAAGTAATTTAACCCATAAAAATCATAGAGGAACGCACAGGTGTCCTGGCTTTCTTCATTCTGTTATTGTGGTTGTATTAAATTGGAAATATAATGCAGTATATGTTTTGAAAGAAAAAGTGTATGTAGGGCGGAAGGGGCAGGGGGAGGGAAAAAAAAGTGTATGTATAGTAGACTTAGGTTGTAGGAATTCAGTCCCCATTCACCAACAGGCAGAGTCCAGAAAAGGAGACGAGGCCCTGCTGTTCCTTTAGCCTGTCTCATTTCTCAGTTGCCTGATAATATATCTCAAAACAGTAGTGTAATATTTAAATATAAACATTTGTTTTTATACAATATGTTGCCTTAGTATAAGTTTAAGTGAATAGCTATCTTTCATGATCCTTCGATTTCTTCTCTGTAGTTGATTTTTTTATTGAAGGGTAAGTTTAACTAAACATTTTTTTGTTTGTTTGCCATTTATACTAGATTTAGAACCTTTTTCTAAAAAAGGATGTTTGAGTGTATTGAGCTGATTCAAATTTATATTCCTGTGTTTAGTAATGTTTAGAAAGTTGCTGTGTATGCGTGCTTATTTGGCTTTGTCTTTCTAGGGCTGGTGTTCTCATTCATGTCCTGCTTTGTTTTCCCCTAGTTGTGGCAATTTATGATTATACAAAAGACAAGGAAGATGAGCTGTCCTTTCAGGAAGGAGCCATCATCTATGTCATCAAGAAGAACGACGATGGCTGGTATGAGGGCGTTATGAATGGAGTGACCGGGCTCTTCCCCGGGAACTACGTCGAGTCCATCATGCATTACTCAGAGTGAAGCTCAGCACAGTCAGGTCTTCCCAGATGAGCTAGAGGCCCTGGGACTTTCCTCCCAGTGAAACAAGCGAAGCATACAAATGATGGAGTTATTCCTTTTTTTCTATGTATTGGTTCATCCCCTAGTATTAAAAACAAAAAAATCAAATTTGAGTCTGAACAAATGGATCTTCTTGCTGTTATTTGCACGACACTGTCTGGATTGAAAATGTGACCATTTCTCATTCTATGGAAAGCATAACAACATGAACGTAGAGCTAAAACAAATCAGACCAAGACTGGCTTGAGAAAAGTCTGGGCTCTTTCTCAGGAATACTGTACACCCTTGGATTTCTCTTTCTGCAGAATCTGTGACATTGGATATTCATTGCCTCTGCCTTGGAGTTAGTCTCATGGCCCAGTGGACACCTGTGCCCCTTACTTTCTTTCATGTGAAGAGGAAGGAATTAGTGTTTAGATACCATATTTAACTACTTTTTGATTGTTTCAAAGGCTGTTTTTAACACTGTAAATCCTGTGTTCTCTTAGCACTGGAGTGTGCTAGGTGAGTTAATACTGAACTCCCTTGCATCCTGTCCTGTTTGTAGATTATAAGGATGACAAAATGTGAGTCTCCAAACATTCCCACACTCCCAAACAGTCACCACAGTTTGATTTTAATGTACTGTTGCATGAGGCTGCATTGCTGATAACAGCCGGTGAACCTGATAGGAAATGTGATCCATACTTGTACTGCGGTAGATGTGTGAATCTGGACACAAAGCTACCTAAGGCTCTGAAGGGAAGAGCTCCAGCCTTTGACCCTAAGTGCTCCTTCAGGAAGGACTTAGGTCATGAAGTCAGACCAGTTATTCCTGCCCTTTTGGTATTTAAAAACATTGTTTTTCTCCTTTTTAGAAGAGACTTGGTGTCCGGTCTCTTGATGTCACTGGATTGGGAATGACAGGTGCTACTGTGCCCTTGGATTGCTGTCGGTGGCAGTGTTATTCTCTCAGCTCTAGAACAGATTGGACTCTAAAGTAGACAATCCTAGGAAGATCTGCACCTCGTGATTCAGACTCGAGTGTAGTGTAAAAGACAAAATACTTAACCCAGTCACTCTGATGAGAGTCAGTATGATTCTGAGATAATGGGCAACTCCCTCATCTACGATTAATTTATATGTAGTGGTGTTTGCGCATCTGGTGGCTTTAATAATCACATCTGTGATTAGGGGTGTTGCTGCCCAGTAGGTGAATACCATGGTGACGGGCCAGTTTGTAGTTAGAACCAAAGCTTCCCTGTGGATTCTTACCAGTCCCATGAAAAGACCAGAAAGAATCTGACCAGGTAATTTCACCTGAAGGCTTAAAAGAGGAAATAGTCGCTATGTTCAGTTAAGATGCAGGCCTTGAATGTGCTGGATAGTGATGCTAGGATAATTTGGTTGAAAAATGAATAAGTGTTGTAGAAGGGAAGAAAAGCAGGTCGTAGAGGCATAAGCTAACCCCACTAAGAACTGTTATCTGAGCTTTACTGTGTAACTGAGACTCAACCAGTTTCTTGTCCAAGACTTGTTTGTTTTCAGACATGCTGTTCCTCCTGCTTTAGCCTCCCAAAACTAGGATTATAAGCAGGAGCATCATTAGAATATTAGGCATCAGCCTTTTTCTCTTTTCTTTTTTTAAACATTATACTTCTAGATGTTTCTGAACACTTTGGATTCATCTTTAACATGCTTCTAGTATTCTTTCCACTTGATGCTTTTGTTAGGTCATATTGACTATCTTCAGGATAATGTCCCTGGATGTCCTTGGAACCTTTAGCTCCATTACGGGTGCAGCAAGACTATATGTGAACATGTTTAACTTTGCTTGTATTGGTACGTGGAAACTTTTGAAAATAGTTGCACTAATTATTTATTTAAGTAGCCATTTGCTGAGCAAGCTTAGTGGATTCGCAAGATGATGTTTGGAAACCCAGGAAAGAGCTGGTGGTGGGCAAGGAATACAGCTTACCTGTTGAGTTAAGGTTGCAGAGAACACTTTGTGCTGGATACTTGCACTAGGGGAATCCACAGGTCAGCTGATTCCTTCCAGTTGTATTACTGAGTACTGATGCGATTTTACAAAAACAAAAAAATGGGATCTGTTGAATTTTTTTTCATCTTTTGAATTTTTACAATTTTGAATTCTATAAATTGTCTTGGAAGGATAAACTCTGTAACAGTGAACCAGGCCTACAGTAATTGGAGACTTTTAATGTATGTAATATTTTGTAGATTGCATGCTATTAATACTGTGAGGTTATCTCCTATTTTATTGTAAATTTTCCCATCTATTTGCCCATAAACTAAAATGCAGTTGATATTAGAAATTTTAAATGAATGTTGAAACTTTGCTGACCAGTAAGCAACTGCTTTTCCAGGTCACAGGTGCTTTTAAGGCATTGGTCTTCCTTGAGATTTCTGATTACCCTTTAAAAAAAAAAGCTGGATATTTGTCTCTTTTTTGCTATTAATATTTGAAGGTCAGTGGATCTGAGTGAAAATACATTCTTGTGCTTGACCTTATAGCCAAGGCAAATTAGAAACAAAAATAGTGCCAATGTTTTGAAATCTAGATCCAAGAGATTTCAGCCTGCTGTGTTTGGAATAAATATGAATTTTTAAAGATGTCTCCTACAGTATTTTCCTTTTGGTTACTTCCTTCTCTCTTCCTAAGAGGCACCTGCTGTTCCCATGTTGGGATTGGTACAGGACTGCTGATTTTGCTGTTCTTGAAAGCCGCTGGGTGGCATCTTCCTTACCCTTACTACTGCTGTGTGTTGCCCAGCTAGAGCCTGATGTGTGCATCCCCACAGTGGATATCTGCAGTGTAGTTGGACTCATTATGATGATTCTTATGCATGGGGCATCAAAACAATAGCTTGCTTTTATTTTTCACTTTTCATCTTCTTTAAAGATCACCTTCCTGCAGCATAACTCATGTTTTACCTTATTACCCTCTCTCCTTATGGAGAGAACAGTGTGTCCTGAAGGCCATCTTTACTTCTAGAAAGGGCTTTGGTGAAGAAATGATTGATTGCTAAATCTTTGAAATGAGTGGGAGTTGTTTACCTCTGAATAGTTTTGACCAGGAACTGATGTGTGTGGAGGTGAAATCTCTCTAACACTGTTAATTTTGGAACTCATAAGCCTTAAAATGCTTGTTCCAGTCACTTTAACAATGGGGTCAAATGCTTTGTTTCAGATAAACAGCTATTTAGTTCTTAGAACTCAGTCTTCTTCCCAGTGTACCAACTGTTGTAATTAAATGTGCTTTATTTTTCTTTAGAAAGCAACAGTTCCTGTTTTTAGGATGACACTTGAAATGATATGCCATGTTTTGATAAATAACCACCCAAGTATTCACATTGCTTCAAGCTTAAGTGCAGCCTGAGTAGAAATAATCATTTACCCTTGTAAAACTTCACTCGTAGACACATTTGCATACAGCTGTGTGTAGTAAGGACGCGTTACATGTAGCTCTACACTGGCAGACGCAGAGCGGAGAGAGCCGTAACAAAGTCACTGAGTGGAGGCATTGCGCTTGCTATCTAATTTTATTTTGTGCTCTTTTTTTTTTTTTTAAATTGAGAATCTCTATTTTAAAAAAATGAAATGACAGGGCATAGCTGTGTAAATGATCCTTGCTAATAAATATGTTACATTTTTTTGTAAGACAAAAAGCTTATTTTCACATTAAACTGAAGCCTCTTTTGCAAGTCCAGAATTCTACGGAAAAGCAGTTTTTAATCATATTTTGTGTCCATGTACTTTTTTCTTAATGAAATCGTTTACAGAAAGAATGTAAACAACTTATGATCTGGCCAGTTAACACTTTATAGCTCCCAGAGAGTTGGTGGTACTGAGTAAAAACCATTCACGCAACTTGAGTGGGCAAGTGTTGCCAGTAACATTCCTTATGTGCGCTATTGAGCACCTCCAGAAGAGTGAGGGACATTCACTTAATTTTTAAATTGTATTTGGAATAATTACTGCTGTGTACTAAGAACTTGACCCAAATAAAAATCACACGAAGTATATCCCAGTGTCTTGGCAGAATTATTTATGTATTCACTACTTCTTTCTAACATGGTTCTAAGCATTGATGGTACTATTCAATTACTTACTTAAGGCTTTGAATAGTGTCGAACCTTTTAATAAGTTTGGTGCCTGAAATACTTTAATTATAAACTGCTTTTTCCAAATATACCTAAGTTTTGTTAAGTGCAAATTTTTCCATCATTGGAATGAGGTTAATTAAAAACATAAGTGTTGGTTAAGATCCCAAATGATGATTTGTCTAGGTAGTAAATGCAATCTCCAGAGTGAGGACACTGCTCCAGCTCTTGCTGCCTCACAAGTAAGTCCATACCTCACTACCTATGTCAGTTCCATGGGAAAAGCTCAACTGAAGCATTTTCAAGGGATGTTCTCAAGAAAAAGATTTCTCTATAAACAAAAGGGTCCACAACTGGTAGTACTGACAAATGATGAATAACTTTTATTATAGTGTGATGATAGGTGATTTGCAGTCTGTAACTAAAGATATGCCACTTGATATGGCAGTCCCAGTACATAATTGTACTTCCAAGTCATTGCAGGGGTGGAGGAGGGGATCCTTTTTGGTATAAGTTTTTACCCAGTTGTACTCTATACAAAATAAAAAGATCAAGGGCTAGAGAAATGGCTCAACAGTTAACAGCACTTAGAGAACCTGGGTTTGGTTTGCAATCCCACATGCTGGTTCACAACATTCTTAAGTTATAGTTCTAGCTCATATACTCAAAAAGGCGCTCCCTCTCTCCCTCCCCCCCCCCTCTCTCTCTCATCTCTCTCTCTCTCTCACACACACACATACACACACACACACACACACACACACACACACAAATTTTGTGGGGGTGGGAGTGGTTTCAAGACAAAATTTTTCTTCTGTATATCCCTGACTGTCCTGGAACTCTCATCAGTAGACCAGGCTGGCCTTGAACTCAATGAGATCCACCTGCCTCTGCCTCCTGAGTGCTGGGATTGAAGGTGTGCGCCACCACTGCCCATCTTACAAATATGTTTTTACACGTTTATCGTATATGTTTGCACAGGCAGAGGATAACTTGTGTGAATTGGTTCTTTCTACCCACCTGAGTTCCAGGGATTTGAACTCCGATTATCAGGGCTCTTGGCAAACACCTTTATTCTTCAGCCCTTAATCACTCCCTAATTAGTAATATTTAATGGCTTGTAAAGAAGCAAAACACTCTGAACTGTAGTTAATTCTCCTACAATATTTAATTTATCCTGACACAACAAGCTTTAAAAACAGGTTCTTTGAAGAATTTACTTTTATTATTATGCATGTATGCCACACGTGTTCAGGTGCCTTTGGAGGCCAGCAGAGGACATTGGATCCTTTGGAGCTGGAGTTACAGGTGGTTTTGAGTTGCCCGACGTGGGTGCTGGGAACTGAACTCTGGTCCTCTGGAAGAGCAGAAAGCATTCTTAACAGCTGAGTCATCCCTCCAGCCCTATAAAACCCGGTTCTTAGTGGTATTCATTCAAAACACTCAAAATTCTTGTGTTTAAATGGAATCTATTTAATTTTTTTTAAATTAATGATTGGGCTTGATGACATAAAATATGCAACTACAAAAACAAATTTACTCTGTCTATCTGACCACTGTCCTAAGCCATTACAACAGTTTATGACAAGTGGCAAGTTATAACCCAGAAACTTAATCCAGCAGTAGAACAAAAATCATCATCAGTAGTACTGAATGAATATATCTCTTTCTCATATATGTGTATATATGTGTGTGTGTGTGTGTGTGTGTGTGTGTGTGTGTGTGTGTACAGCTTTGTACAGTCAGGGATCAAGGCACATGATGAAATGAGTGTACATTTATGCAGAAGAAAATAATAAAGGCTGAAAGAAAACCACAACTTCATCTTTACCAAATTGTGCATAATCTTCTGAATAATGACCTCTTTCGGGTACATTTGTTATCGTCATGCCTTAAAAAGTATACTATTGTATGTATTATGACAAAATTCCCACAGCTAGAAGTCAGAGTGAGCCTGGACTCCATTTTTGAGGAAAAACAAACAAACAAAAAAACAGGGAAAGGAGACAACAACCCAGTGAAGACAGCAAACAGTATTTTTACAACACTTAGCACAAGCTAATCATATTTTACCTTATTTATCTCTGCTCTGGAGGAAGAGTTCACTAAGTGGCTGATATTAAAACTAAGCAAAGTCATTTCAAACATTCCATATAATGCTTACTTTCTAGGGGGACTATTTACAAATACAGGAAAAACTAGGAAGTGGAATATGAAAACCAGCACTTTTGGTTTTAAATTGTAACAAATTTAACGAATGGATAGTTTCTAAAAATGTATTCCCTGTTTCCCTTGTCTTCCTAAGAAGTTGATGCTTTAACAATCACTTGCTTGAAATTCATAGCTTATAAACAACAAGCTCCCAAATTTGGCCAGCTCTTGACTTGAGCCACTTCTCTAAGTATCTTTGGTAGAAAACAGACTCCATTTAGGTGGATGAAAACTTCTCCTGTAATACAAGACAGTCATCCCCCTCCATTTCTGCCAAAAGTTCAGAAATACTTACCTGTTCCCCCTTTCATTAGCACCTCAAAGTTTACTTGGTTGTTTTTGTTGTTTTTACATGAGTTCCTCTAAAGAGTTCAAGGCACTGGGGATTAGAGCAGACAGCTGTCTAGGATGGTTTACGTAAGGGCAAACCAGAGCCCCCTGCCCTCCAACACATTATATTACTTAAATTTTAGTTGTCTTTTACATATAAGGGCACTGCACACTTTAGTTTTGATGGTAGAGTATTAAAGGGTAACATGTTTTCACTAGGTTTTCAAAGGACCATCTTGAAAGATGGTGGGGTCCCCCCCACCTTGCATTTCCCTTTGGGTCAACTTTGAGAGAGGTCACATATAACAGATAATAAAAAGTTAAAAAATTAACGGTTCAAAAGGTTTTTGTAATTTGAAAAGGACTTTTTTTTTTTTTTTAAAGAAAGCCATCTTCATGTATAAACAAAAACAATTATCCGAGTCTTATCGAAAGCCATCACACAACCATACAGGGCATTGTTTTAATTGTTCTAAACTGGGGTAAAATCTGGAATTGCATCAGTTATATTGCTAGTTTTGGTGATATGGAAAATGTTTGAATGGGTTTACTTGCTTAAACAGTGCCCTGTGTTTGTAACATAAAACTGCTTTATTTGAGTAGCAAGGGTGACAACATGTTGTGCCGGAAGTCGGAGGAACCGGTTCACACTGCCCAGCTCCTGAACCCTGGGTTCTGTTGATCCAGACCTTAGAGTTGTTACCCTGTTAGAATTACTGTGACCTCTCAATTCTAATTTATCAACGTACAATACAGGGAAGAGACCCAAAACAGTTCTCAGCCCATTGCAAGATAGACCATCAGTGGGTAAGAGCACCTTGATTTTGGACGACTTAAGAAAAAGCAAAAACAAGGCCGGGCGGTGGTGGCGCAAGCCTGTAATCCCAGCACTCGGGAGGCAGAGGCAGGCGGATCTCTGTGAGTTCGAGACCAGCC
>NC_022030.1:48194878-48202744 GCF_000317375.1 Microtus ochrogaster | reverse complement strand
ACAAATCATTCTAGCCACCATGTGGCAGAAGCAGAAACCCTGTCTCGAAAAAAACCAAAAAAAAAAAAAAAAGAAAAAGCAAAAACAGAAACCCATTGTTATCTCTCTTCATTGTCTAATGAAAATAGATCTTTTTGATAATCTTTAAGATCCAGCCATCTTTCTTATGTTAAAAAAGTTTAGACATTGGGGGGAAAAAGTGTTATACAGTTAAGTAGATGTCTGAAACAGACCTTTTTCCTCCAAATGAAAATTACGGTGACTAAAAGATGAGAGAAAGCATATTAAAATCTTTTGGGACTAAATTCCAAGCTGGGGAGACTTAATATACAGTGTACTCATGCTGGCACCTGTGGATCACCGTTAGGTCATTTTATTGAGAATAGGTTTGGCTGCTTCAGAGTTGGTGCCCAAACTTTAAGTACTAAGAGACTTGAAATATAATACTATATAATAAAAATTGAGGATGTCACCAAACCAATTCCAAAAAGCACCTATCTGTCTGCCCTCAGGAGCAAAGGTCCTTCACTCTGTTCACTGTTAGTGCCCAGGCAGCCTCCACGGGCCCTGCACTGCCCGAAAAGGCTGGGTGAGCTGGAGCCGCTGCGCTACGGGCAGTGGAAGAAGGCACAGAACTAGTGTTGGCTGGCAGTAGGTCTTGTCCGTGAACACACCAGAGAAAAAGAAAGAAAACTGCATGTCAGCACTAAGCAGTGAGAAAAAAAAATTGGAATGTGGCACTTTGGTTTATTGTTTTGTTTTTAATTAACAGCTATTTCTGTCTCTGGAGAACTATAAAGAAACTGCATGCTGTCACATGATGAGTTAGAATGGACAGTGCTTCAGGAAGGACATGGGAGTTTCCATGGAGTCCACATTGACAAAATGAAGGTTGTTGATTTAGGGTTCAATCTAGATTGGAGGTACATACTTTTGCACTCAAGGAAATCTTAAGTTGCCTAGCTAGCTTAATTTAAAAAGGAAACAGAAACACCCTAGAGATAAACCCCAGGGATAACTGATCTGCACTCTTGATTTTCTGTAGATTGAATGGAGAACTGCAGGTTGATGAGCATGAGGAAGTACTTCAGTGTGGCTTGGCATCTGTATTCAGATTAAATACATTTGTTGTACATGTTGAAACTAACTGCAGTTATGTTAAAGATCATTTCATAATTATAAGAATTGTAAGCACATAAATACTTGGTGAGCAATTTCAAAGATCAAAAAAAAAATCTAAGCAGGTTTTTAAAAAGTACAATGACTTTTCGTCTTTTCCCCTAACTGCATGGCTGTCTGAAGAGTGGCTGGAAATGTGTGGGAGGTGCCGCTTACACATCTTTATGATGCAGTTCCTTACTGGAAATTAGGGTAGTGAAACTTGACACACAGTGTGAAGACTATCTTCTTTATCCAGATTCATTAGAGTTACTTTCTGCTTGAGGGACAGGACCAAAAGATTTCTGCATCTGGTACTGGTTATCTTTACAGCAGGCACAGACTCTTTACAAGATGTGCTCATTTGTAAGAAGTGGGATGGACAGTTTTATTCTCTTGCTTAAAGATAACTAGGATTGCATTTCTTTCCCATCAACCCATCACTCTAAGTTGGTAAGTACACACTTTTCTCATGTACCAAAAGCGCAGAGAACACTGTGAACGTAGTAGAGCCGTCAGTACGTGCTTGCTTTAAGTGGACTATGGCGCTGCTCCATCGGAACACCTGGCCACCTGTAAAAGCCCTACACTCAAGCTAAACAGAAAAGATCTTAGCAGCTCCAGTAGCTATGAATGAAATTGTGAAAACTCGTCTTGATCATGACAGTCCTATCCCAAATGGATTCTTTGCACTAAAACATGATGAATGACACTGTCTTGTCTTCTTTATCTCTCGTGGAGAACAACTTGTAAAGAAGGCATTGCAGAAGTTGACTTTGTTTTTAATAATGTACTACATTGGGCACAGGGAGTATATTTCATATTTCTACTGTCCACAAATTCAAATGTCTGTAATGTACACACTATATGCAAAGGTAAATAAATGACCCAAAGACATAATTGGGGCAGTACATTACAGTGTGTACTGGACATTCTACAAAAAAGCAAGACTCCTGAAACCAAACTGATGAAGCTCTGCAACTACTGAAAGTAGTTAGGATTCTAGCATTAGATATTTCTTGTGTTTTAGGCAAAAAGCTTACCTATGAAGACATCTCAAGATGTGGCTGGGGTCATGGCAGAACTATTGCAACTAGAACGCCATGACTTTCCTATGTATAACCACAGATTCTTCAGCATTTCCCCTCCTGCGCCATTTACCCGTTCTGTCTATGGAAGGCTTTCCTGAATTAAAGTGCCCCTTTATATGTAGAATTTAAGTGTCAGTTAAGCAGTTCTAAATCCAGCCAACTGGGAAAAACAAAAAAGCCCTACGGATATAGCAAACATTCTTGTGATATCCTCAAACTGAGAAACTGTCCATCTATTTCTTCTATAACACATGCACAGTGGCACATGGGCAGACAGTTATAAAATACCTTCTAGATTTTGGTCCAGTCCATATGATAAACAAATTATAAGTGACAACATAGCTCCTCCTATGTCTCCTTCCACTCAAAATATACAAAACCCTCTTTTCTGATTAGGAGGCAAAAGAAATAAATAGAATCAGTTCTCTCCATATATACACATTCACAGATGTATACATACGTATATACACACAACACACATACAGCTGGACACTACCTGAATAACATATCAGGAGGCTCTGAACACCTGGATTCACAGATGATCAGGTAAACTGATTGTAGAACTGATTATAGATATTAAGTCTTGTGGCTACCAGTCTCTTGAGAGCTTAGTATTCTGGTCTCTTTTAGGGGGAGCGGGAGGGGGTCCTCTTCTCAAGGTTGCATAGCCTGAAATGTGACTGCCTCCAAAGCCAGCCTTCTGCTGGTCAGACAGCAGTTCTGGTGGTGGTGGGGGTAGTGCCATGTCGTCCATGGTGGCTGTGGGTTCTGCTCTGGACATTCGTGAAGAGGAGAGGGAGCCATGCCGCGTGATAGACTTGCGCTGCAGTGTCCTGTTAAGATCAGCTAGGAATCCAGGCTGGACACTAAGGCTGGATTTGGGAGAGGTGGGCACTTGTGGCACAACTGTGGTCATCGCTGGTTGCTCAGAGATGTCAGCTTGAGTGAGGCGGGTGCTATCATTTCGTTTGGGCCGGGTGGGCGGGGCCTTCTTCACAGATGTTTTAGACCATAGCTGTGGCTGAGGATTAACAACTGCCACTTTGGGGGAGGTGCTTCCCGAGAATATGGCTGGAATCTCAATAGGGGGCAGAGGAAGCTCTATTTCAGGTGGAGGGGGTGGAAAGTCAGAATCGGATGGAGGAGATGGAAATTCCACTACGGAGTCCTTTCCACGCCCACTCAGAACAGAAGGCGTCGTTGACACACCCCCTTGCTGGTGGATTCCAGGGAGATTGACTCCAGAAAGGTGTAGTTTCCCAGGTTTGGGAGGCGCTGCAGGAGGAGGTGGGGTCTCCTTGTGGGGAGATCCCGATTCTGCTGGCGGTGCAAACTTGCTGACTAGACTGTCTACCGAGGGTCGCTTGGGCTCAGGGTGCTCCGCAGACTTAATGCTGGAGTTGCGCTGTGGGGTTGGGGGTGGTTTCTTTCCCCCAGGGCTGGACATCTTACTTGGCTTTTTGCCTGGAGATCCACCTTTGTCAGGGATTGGTGAAGCCACGGGTGGCACTGGGGGTGGGGGAGGGGGTGGGGCTGGGGCTGGGCTTGGAGGAAGTGGAGGAGGAAACACCAGGCTGCTTTCTGGAGGGGGAGGAGGGAAATCTGGGGAAGGGACAGGGATTGAGCTGGGCTGCCACTTAGGTTTTGCTTTCACGGCAGGAGGGGACTGTGGGGTGACACTTGCTGGGAGGGGTTTTAGGGGCTGTGAGTCCACAGGAGGAGGAGTGGGAGAGGGTGGAAACTGGCTGGCTATCTGCTTCACGACTGAGGGCATGGGGGACAGTGGAGAGGGGGGTGGCTTCACCCCAAAGCTCTGCTGCTTGGGTAGTGTTGGTGGTGGACATGGAGCAGTCTGAACAGGGGGAGAGGGTGGAATGTGAGAAATGGGGAAAGCTGGCTGTTTCTTTGCTGGGGGCACTGGAGGTGCAGGGGTGAGTGGTACAGCCTGTGCCACTACTGATGGTACAGTTTTGGTGCTGGCTGAAAGAGGAATGGTCACCAGGGGTTTAGGGGGTGCTTGAGGAGGGACAGCTGCAGGGATGGGAGGAGCTGGTGGGGGTGTGGGAGGTGCCACTTGATGAACTTGATGAATCTTCAGTGGAGGGGGTTGGGAGAACTGTGGCAGGGACTGGGCACATGGCACTGGCTTTAACTGGGCCATGGCTGAACCAGGGGTTGGGGGTGGTGGAGGAGGAGGGGGTGGAGGAATAACTCCATTGGGGGGCACCACAATTTGAGCCTTGAGGGACTGTGAAGCCAAAGGCGGAGGTTGCATCGCTGGGGGTGGCGGAGACTTAAACAGGGACCCTGAATGCTGAGCTGCATTTTGCAGCCTGGTGATTGTGCTGTACTTGACAAACATGGTGGCAGATGAGCCTGCAGAAGGTGCAGACTGGCTAGGGAGAGGAGGAGGAGGAGGTGGTGGTGGTGGTGGAGGCGGCGGAGGAGGAGGTGGTGGTGGAGGAGGAGGCAGAGGGGGTGAAGGTTGTGAGGCAGTATAAGGGGTGATGATCTTAGTTTGAGGGGACAGAGGGGGCATAAGTGAAGTGTAGGACCGATTCATAGATTCCATTCTGGCCTAAAAGGAAGTATAAAAGGGAGGTGGGAGGGAGAAAAACACAACAAAACAGTTACAGAGGTAAGCTTTGACTCTATTAAACTAAAAAGCAAGGGATCTAGGGCATGCATGAGGAGGATGCAGCAGCTGGTGATTATAAAGACAGACAATGTCAGGAAGGTTAAAAATCTGATTCTCTAGGGAACAAGGATGCAGAAAATTTGTTTTACCCCAATATTCTCTTAACAGCTATACTGACTAATAGTCTAGGAACAAGCTCCCGTTGTAAAGTCATTTGGGTGATAACAGGATAGGTAATTTCTGACCTTGGCAATGGGACTTTCACAAACCCTGCCCTAGGTCCTCCTGGGTCAAGAGTTCACCTTCAGTCACGCAGATGCTGTCCTAGGGTAAGGAACGCTGGTAGAGTGAGGATAGCTTTTTGATTCTAGCAAGCTGACACGAGTGTGAGAATGCTCAGCAGTTGTGCAGTCACACGGGAATGAAAGAATTCGACACACACACATTTGTGTTGTGTGAAACACTTGCATCCAACATGCACACAAGTCCAGCGGTGCAAGTAAGGGGAGCATTCTTTGCGTTTGCTTTACTGGGAAGTACATAAAGAAATGTGCTGTAAACATTACAGCAAAAGATAAAACATCACACAGAAAAAGCCAGATGAAAATAAGAAGAAACTCTGTAGAACTAAGAGAAGTCATCAAGTAGGAGCTAGGGTTTGCCAGTAAGCTGCCGACCACGCCGTCTGGGTAGTATTAGTATTGCCGAAATGACTACATTCGGTTGCTTGCTGCCTGAAGCAACCATGTATAAATCTCTGGCTCAAGGACTTCTAAAATAAGGAAATGAAGGAATTTTGATTTAATAACTTTGGGAACGCCTTTTGGGCTCTTATTTCTGTGAACTCTTTCCAATCACAAATGATACCTGATTGAGATGGAGGGTACTTAGAGCTAAAGTACACAGAGCTGAATTCTAATGCCTATCAGGACGTTCACATGGTTCTCTAAAAATTATACATGAAACGAAAAGCATTAGTTTGTAAGATTTGGTTATAGGCGTCACTCAGGTTAATATATTTCAGAGAACAGCCCTGACCTTAACTTGACCCTGTCTTGGCTGCTTCAGGCCTGCTGACCTTAGCTGTGCGGGCCTTCTCCTGTGGCACCTGAGACTGAGGTAACAAGAAACACACAGGATCAAGACTCAGACTGACACTACTGCATAGCAGGGTTGATTCTCTTTCGGAAACTACAGTGACAGACTGTTTCCTTATCGCAGAGTCTTTGCTTTCCTTGATTTCACATGTGACAAGTAGGTAGCTTTATAACCTGGAGTTTGGTGCAAGCTAGACAAGTGCTCTACCACTGAGCTACATCCCCCGCCAAGGCAGAGATTCTTTTACTCACAAATGTATTACATAGAATATTGTTTCTAGTATGTGCTTAGAGTATTCTGTTCACCTAAACTGGTTCTCAAGGAACTAGGACTGTTGACTCGGTCCTACTTAGACGGCTGAGACAGGAGGATTACAAACTGAAGGACAGCTAGGAAAACATTAAAAAAAAAATTGGGATATAGGTCTGTGACAGAGTGTTTGCCTAGCATGTGCAAGGTCGTAGGTTCAATATCTAGTACTTGAGGAAAAAGGTTCTAGGATTGAAGAGAGAATTATTAAAATTTTCTGATAAGGGATTTTAAGAGTGTTTAAAGAGTATAGGTCATTAAAACCAATTATTAACTACTCACTTTCATACCTCCCACCCCCACGCCAGCTAATCAACCACATATAAAAATTAGGTAATGAATCTGTTTTGAGGACAAATTTAAATGTTCCTTTTGATTCTCATTTGTGGATTTGTTTGTATTTGTGACTCAGACCAAAAGAACCATAACAAAACAAAACAACAAAACGATGACTATAAAAATCAGGAGTCTGGCCAGGGTGCCCCTGGGTCCTCAATGATGGTATACCCTTTCTGCCTGAAGTGGTGACTACAGCCAGAACATATCCTTCCTACAGGAATTCTGAGGCTATCTGATGGAGGACTACTTAGCTAAGAAAACCTCTAAGGTCGCTCTCAAATCTTAACAAAGAAGTTTGTGTGTGCAGTAAATGGGGTTAATACAAAAACTCACGCTAGGCCAAGTCAGAGAGTAAGTGACTGTGCAGTGGTCAGCACCAATCGGGACATCTATACATCACACGACCTCTCCCCAAGGTGCGGCGACCATCGTGCATGAGGGAGAAGGGACATTTTAACCTGGAGAGGACCCAAGTGGATAAGCTCAGCTGTGGTTGCCTGCACAAAAGCAGGTCAGCACTGTAGTAGAGAGTGGAAAGGAGTTCATGAGCCCCCACCCCTGACTGGGGAGCAGTTGACAGCTGAGGGCTTCTGTCTTCTGACGATGTGGCTCCTGGTGGAATGACCCATATTCCAGTGGCTCGTCAGCTATGTGTATATCAGTAGGACAGCTATGTATATATCAGCAGCTCGTCAGCTATGTGTATATCAGCAGCTAGTCAGCTATGTATATATCAGCAGGTCAAACTGGACTAAGTGAATTGTTGAAAGGGAAAAAAAAAAGGACATGAACTCGGGATGTAAGGTGACTCTGGGGGGGAGTGGGGATTATTCTTAAAATACTTTGTATTTATGTCTGAAATTTTCCATATATATAATATATATAAAACATATATAATGTTCTTTTATATATTATATAAATCATATATAATATATAAGAAAAATTCTTATATAATATATATAAAAGAAAAAACTCTCAACATTATAGCCTGTAATAATGTTACTGAATATTAATTATCCAAGGCTCAGAAATCCAAAATTTTAAGAGTGAATTTAGCCTCTGCATAACACATAGTTTGAGAAAACTTGTTGGGGTCTACAGACCTCAAGAATGAAAGATAAGGATAAAAAACCCATTGCCATTTGGCTTTGGGGGGGCCTGGGCGGTTTGGATGCTCAACTTACTAAACCTGGATGGAGGTGGGCGGTCCTTGGACTTCCCACAGGTCAGGGA
>NC_022030.1:48184146-48194778 GCF_000317375.1 Microtus ochrogaster | reverse complement strand
GGGGAGGAGGCGGAAATCCTCAATAAATAAATAAATTAAGAAAAAAAAAAGAAAAAAAAAAGAATGAAAGATAAGGACTGAATCTGAACTAATTAAAACAATTAAGAATTGTCAGCAACTTCTCTGGGACTTTAGGGCAATGGCACTACATGGTGTTGTTCCAGTGAACTGGTAATGCTGAACAGGGGAGGGGTCGCTGTAACTGAAAAATGTAAGCCGCTGGTTAAACTGCATAAATAATGGCCACTAAAAATCAAGGTCTTCAACAGCTCTAAATGGTTTTCCCTATTATAGCATCAGTTGACCCTCGAAGAAGGAAGACTGAAATAGTGCCAAATGAGACTCTGATAAAGGAATACAAGCTAAGCCAGTGGATGACCACAGACTTTTATGTGTAAATAAAATTAGTGTGTTACCTTACTGGACTCTTCCAACTGAGTGCCACGCTTCCAGGCTTCCGAGAACATGGAGCTCACAGTGCTTTGGGAACGGATGTGTCCTGTGGGTAGGGTGTCAGACACTCCACTGTCAGACTGGTTAGAATGATTTGACTGAGACTCTGTTTAAAATATTAAAAAAATTTCATCAGTTATCATTTGATCATATGGATATACACATTTTAAATGTTATGGGTAAACACTACATAAAATGGCAAATCAGCTCATCTTACTCTAAACTCAGCAAATATATTCTAGTAGAAAATTATCTTACGATTAGTTTTTGATTAATTTGACTCTAACTTTTTAATAGTTCACCATGAATAACTGACACAAGTCAGTAGGACCCCCAAAAAACCTGTCTTGGATAAAAATTTACTCTGAAAAAGTTTTAAAAAAGAAAAGAAGAAGAGGAGGAGGAGGAGGAGGAGGAGAATTGCTGAGTCATTAATTACATCCACATTAGCTTAAGAATCAGGCTTTTTCAGCCATTGCAGAGCAGCTCATACATTCAGCAATCAACAGTATGGGTGAGTCCTCCAGTTGAGAATAAAGATCTTCCCCAGGGATTCAGGTATGACACCACTGAGCAGCAGTCATGCACAGCCTGCTTCCAGGCCAGGTGACAGTGGGGAGGGACAGGGCTGGGGCTGAGGCTAACAAGCACCTTCAACTGATATAGGGGCTGGAAGAGCTGGAAAGATGACTTCCCAGTATGTATGCACCTTATGTGATGTCTCGCAAGTAGTGGAGACTCAAAGCTCCTCCCAAACAATCACCTTGTGAAGAATGGAAGCTATTAAAATAACCCAGTAGCTTAAGCCCCAACTTCTTCAGAGTTAAGACCATTCTTAAGGAATATGATGAAAAGCTATGACTATGAAACTAGGCTCGTTCACTATCCCTATCTGACAAGAGCCTGTAAGACTGGAGTACATGAATCTCTGTGCTCTTCAACAGTAATCATTCTGATTTTATGTTTTATCCTAGAAAGTCTAACATTTCAATGAAGTGTGAGGATAGCACTAGTGAAGGAAAAGGCATATTATTTCATGAGGGAATGTATGTGAGCACTGGAGCTAAGTGCTACGTGACTGAAAAACAGAATATGCCTTTCCTCAATCCCCTAGCCTTTTCTGAATCCTACTTGCTGCATGGCTTTTTAACCTTGTCTTTCTAGTCCAACTTCTCAGCATTTTTCCACTTTGATGAACATCTCATTTTAGATTTTTATATTCATATTAAAATAGTGTAAGTCTGAGTTCTTACCGATTCAGCATCTAATCTGTCCCATTATTCTGTTTATAGTACATTTGCCATAGCTATGAAAAAACACTGATTTACTAATAACTATATGTCACATTTCATATATTCATACTCTGGTCCAGGATACCACAATATAGTTGGCCATCTTGACTCCTCTGAAAGTTGCTCCATTTTGGTCAGATCTCATCACACTGTATCAAGGGAACCTACAATCAATGGGACTAGACACTGCTTGTCTACTTTCTCCACTGTGAAGTTTCTGCTTTCTCAACCCTACTCCTTTGAAGGTCAATCACTATGTGTAGCTCTGCAAGAGGGCAACGTGTGCACAGAAATCACTTAGAAATATTTTGTGAGGCTGGAGTGTGTGCCGTTCTTGCAGAGGACTTGGATTCTGCCCCGCACCCACATTAGGAAGCGCACAGCTGCTGGTAACTCTAGTTACATGGGCCCAGTGCCCTCTTCTGGCCTCCACGAGCACCTACATGTACATGGTACACACAACGTTTGTAGACACACACAAAGAGTTGGTGGGACATGAAAAGAGCTGGGGGAAAGGACATTTTAACTAAAATGTACTTAAAGTCTTTAAAAATATTTTGTATGGAAATTATGTTATCATGGATTCAAAGTGATATATCTTCTAATTTGGTTATAATTTTATACCATTGTATATTTCTTTTGCTCAAAGTGTTAGACACTGAAACTTTCTCCAGTTGACATCTATGCCCTATGATAATCCCTCATCCTATTTTTAAGTCCTTCTGCTTGAGGCTCATCTCGTCTGTTCTCTACCACAGCTCCAGAGCTCTGGTTCCTTCTGGTGACTGGGCTGTGGGCAGTCATTACCCTTCCTCTAGATCCTTCAATGGACAGAACCAGAAAATACATACTTACATATGTATACATATGTATACATTACATTTTCACAGGTTAGTCTTTGTGTGTGTGTGTGTGTACCACAATTCCAAATATCTTTTTTTATTATTTAGAGATAATGTCAAATCATGCAATCTTAAATCATTAAACAATGATTCAGGGAAGATTCTGAAAGAAGCATTTTACGGAAGATGTGAGCACAGATATGGGAAGTTGTAATTCTGACCTAGCTGGAAGTGTTTTTCCTGCACGGCAATGTCAGGGATGTAGTATCCTGATGGCTTATGAGTACTTCTCCAAGTGGCTTCTATGTCATGTCTTATTAGTTAGTATGTATGAGTTTTATAATAAACTATTACAGTGCATTTCAAATACTTGTGACTAGTTCATAACATTGCACTTTTAACAGTTTTGTGGAGAAATAAGAAAAAAAATACCCACGGATTAGAAATTATGTATGGCTGTTGTTTTTAAGAAGAAAAGCTGAAATTTCACTCTTGATACTGGTAGTAAATTAGTGCTGTGTGGTACTTTTGAACTACCTGGGATGCTGGAAGAACTGGACCCAGATTTAATGCTGGAGCTGGATAAAGAAGTCCAATCATAAGCGGACTCTGTCCTCTTCAAGGCTTCTTGGTAATTTGTGTAGAGCTGCTTCCCATACTAAACAAAAGAGGACAAATAGTGACATTAAACTCTGAACTGGTACGTGGAAGAATGTGAGAAGGGAGAGAAACATCTGTACACTACTTTAGTTTCTACTAATACCTACAGTAATATAAATAGCCCTTAATTCTATAGAGTTACATTCAAACTCATTTTCCTCAGTTGTAAGGACAGCAGGAAGAGATAATTTTATTGGTGTTTATAATAGAAATAAAAGTTTTATTACTCCAAGACATCTAGGGCTACATTCTTAGCACTATTCAGGCGCACTGTTCTAAATCTACTTGATAAATAACCATAACTTAATTGAAAACTTTTTATTTGGGAGTTGGCGAGATCTGCTTAGGCTAAACTTGACGACATAATAATCATATAATGCGAGAGACCTGCCTCCCGGCTGCTCCACCAGCCCCGCCACCCACTCGACTCTGTCCCTCCAAGACACACTCCACCGCACAACCCCACGAATCTGAACACCTTCCCTGAGGCCAGCCCTCCCCTGCAACCCCAGCAGACTAAACAGGCACAGACACAACCCACACCAGTTGGAAGAACAGATGAGTAAACAAACGCCAGTGTAAGAATACATCCAACAATCGAAAGAGCAGTGTGACAGGCGGAACCCAGTGATCCTATAACAGCAAGACCTGAACATACTGATGCAGCTGAAACACACAAAAAGACCTCAAAAATAACTTTATGAAGATGAATTCCCTCAAAGAAATCAAGGAAAAAACAAACAAAAAAAATTGGAAGAAATCAATAAATTCTTTTTAAAAAAGCAAAGAAAGCCAAGGGGAAAAAAAAAACAGGCAAAGGAATGGTTCAAGACTTGAAAACTGAAACAGAAACAATAAACAAAACACAAATGAAGGGAATTCTGGAAATGGAAAATCTGGGAAAGTGAACAGGAATTACGAATACAAGCATCACCAACAGAATAAAAGAGATATGAGACAATCTCAAGCGCTGAAGATTGAATAGAGGAAATCAGTCAAAGAAAATGTTAAATCCAATAAATTCCTAATGCAAAACATCCAGGAAAGCCGAGACACCATGAAGACCAAACCAAGAGAATAATTAGGACAGAAGGAGAAGACCAGTTCAAAGACACAGAAAACATTCAACAAAACTTTCCAACCTAAAGGAGGACATGCCTATAAAGGTAGAAGAAACTTACAGAACACCAAATAGACTGGACCAAACCAAACCAAAGCAACAACAAAAGTCCCCTTGTAATATAATAAAACACTACAAAATAAAAAAAGAATATTGAGAGCTGCAAAGGACCGAGGCCGAGTTATGGCATATCTATCAATCAGAATTACACCTGACTTCTCAGTGGAGATGCTAAATGCCAGAAGGTCCTGGACAGACATTTTGCAGACACTAAGGGATCACAGATGCCAGCCCAGACTACTACACCCAGCAAAACTTTCAACCATCATAGACAGAAAAAACAAGATATTTCATGATAAAACCAGATTTAAACAATACCTATCCACAAATTCAGCCCTACAGAAAACATCAGGAGGAAGATGCCATCACAAGAAAGCTAGCTTTTCTGCATCCACAAAAATACACGCAGCAGGTAATCTCACACCACCAAAACTCAAAGAAAGGAAACACACATACTATCACCACTACCATCACCAAAACAACAGGAAAATAATAGGAATTAATAATCACTGGTCATTATCATCTTTTACTATCAATGGATTCAATTTGCCAATAAAAAGACACAAGCTAACAGAATGGATACAAAAACAGGATCCATCCTTCTGCATAAAAGAAATACCTCAACGTCAAAGACAGACATTACCTCAGAGTAAAGAGTTGGGAAAAAGATTTTTCCAATCAAATGTGACTAAGAAACAAACTAAAATCAATCAAAAGAGATAGAAGACATTTCATATTTGCCACAGGGAAAAAAAAAAACCTATAGAGGAAATTTCAATTTTGAACATCTATGTCCCAAATACAAGGGCACTCACATTGTAAAAGAAACATTATTAAAGCTTAAATTGTATATCAAACCCCACACACTAATAGTAGGAGACTTCAACACCCCACACCCCCCAATGGTCAGGTCAATCAGACAGAAACCTAACAGAGAAATAAGAGAACTAACATGTCATGACTCAAAGGGCTTAACAGACATCTATAGAATATTCCACCCAAACACAAAAGAATATACCTTCTTCACATCACCTCATGGAACCTTCTCAAAAATTGACCACATACTCAATAACAAAGCAAACCTCGGTAGCTACAAAAAAAAAAAAATGGAGTAACCCCCTGTATCTTATCAGATCACCATGGTAAGAGTTCAACAACAACAACAAACTAGAGAAAGCCTACAAACTCATGCAAACTAAACAGCGTTCAAATGAATTGTCTCTGGATCAAGGAAGAAATAAGAATATTAAAGACTTCCTAGAATTTAATGAAAATGATTCCACAACATACCCAAACTTATAGAACACTATGAAAGCAGTGCTAAGAAGAAATTTCATAGCACTAAGTGCCTACATCAAGAATTTGGAGAAATCTCACACTAGCAACTTGAAAGCACCCCTGAAAGCTCTAGAACAAAAAGAAGCAAATTCACCCGGGAGTAGATGGCAGGAAATAAAATAAAAACTGTGGGCTGAAATCAATAAATCAGAAACAGAAATAAAAAAAAAAATCAGTGACACAGAGTTGGTTCTTCGAAAAAAATCAAGATAGACAAACCCTTATAAAAATTAAAAGACAGAGAGAGAATATCCAAATTAATAAAATCAGACATAACAACAAACACTGAGGAAATCTAAAGAATCTTTAGGTCATACTTCAAAAACCTCTACTCTACAAAATTGGAAAATCTAAAAGAAATGAACAATTTTCTTGACCAGATAAACAATTTAAATAAACCTACAACCTCTAGGGAAATAGAAACAGTCATTAAAAGCCTCCCAACCCCACCAAAAAAAAAAAAAAAAAAAGGCCAGGGCGATATGGTTTCAGTGCAGAATTCCACCAAAATTTCAAAGAGCAAATACCAACATGCCTCAAGTTGTTCCAAGACTATAGAAACAGAAGGAACATTGCCAAGTTCTTTTTACAAGGTTACAGTGACTCTAATACCCAAACTATACAAAGATACAACAAAGAAAGAGAATTACAGACCAGTTTCCCTCATGAACATTGATGCAAGAATACTCAATAAAATACTGTCAAATTGAATCCAAGAACACATCAGAAAAATCATCCAAGTAGGCTTTATCCCAGAGATGCAGGGTAGGCTTTATCCCAGAGATGCAGGGATGGTTCAACATATGAAAATCTGTCCGTGTCACCATTACAAATAAACAAAAAAGAAAAACCACATTAGATGCTGAAAATTACTTTCATAAAATCCAACATCCCTTCATGATAAAGGCTCTGGAGAGAAAAGGAATACAAGGAACATACTTAAACATAATAAAGGCAATATACAATATACAGCAAGCCGATGGCCAACATCAAATTAAATGGAGAGAAACTCAAAGCAATTCCACTAAATTCAGGAACAAGACAAGGCTGTCCACTCTTTCCATATCTATCCAATACAGTACTCAAAAGTTCTAGCTAGAGTAATTAGGCAACAAAAGGAGATCGAGGAGATACAAATTTGAAAGGAAGAAGCCAAACTCTCACTATTTGCAGATGATATGACAGTATACATAGATGACCCCAAAAATTTACCAGGGAACATCTGATAAAAACTTCATTAATGTGGCTGGATACAAGATTAACCCACAAAAATCAGTAGCCCTCCTATATACAAATGGTAAGTGGGCTGAGAAAGAAATCAGAGAAATAATACCCTTTACAATTGCCACAAATAATATAAAAATATGCTGTGGTAACTCTAACCAAACAAGTGAAAGACCTTTATTACAAGAAGTTTAGCTCTTTGAAGAAAGAAGTTGAAGAAGGTATTAGAAAACAGAAAGATCTCCCATACTCATGGATCAGTCGGATTTACATAGTAAAAATGGCAATCTTACCAAAAGCAATCTACAGATTTAATGTAATCCCCATCAAAATCCCAACAAAATTTTTTGCAGATCTTGAAAGAGCAATACTCAGCTTCATATGGAAAAAACAAAAAATCCAGGATAGCTTAAACAGTTCTGTATAATAAAGGAACTTCCAGAGGTATTACCATCCCTGAATTCAAGCTCTACTATAGAGCTAAAGAAATAAAAACAGCATGGTATTGGCATAAAAACAGACATGTGGATCAATGGAATCGAAGACCCTGGCACAAATCCGCATACTTATAAACATCTCATTTTTGATAGCCTAAAATTATACTATAGGAAAAAGAAAGGATCTTCAACAAATGGTGTTGGCATAACTGTATGTTTGCACGTAGAAGAATGCAAATAGATCTCTATCTACTGACCTGCACAAATCTCAAGTCCAAGTGGATAAAAGACCTCAACATAAATCCAGTTATACTGAACCTGATAGAAGAGAAAGTGGGAAGTAGCCTTGAATGCACTGGCACAGGTGACAACTTCCGGAATGTAATACCAGTAGCATGGACATCGAGACTGACAATTAACAAATGGGGCCTCCTGAAACCGAAAAACTTGTAAGGTAAAGGACAATGCCAATAAGACACAACGGCAGCCTACAGAATGGGAAAAGAGCTTTACCAACCCCATGTCTGATAGATCTTCCAAAATATATAAAGAACTCAAGAAACTAGACATCAATATACCAAATAATTCAATTAAAAATGGGGTAGAGATTTAAACAGAATTCTCAACAGAAGAATCTCAAATGGCTGAGGTACACTCAAAGAACTGTTCAACATCCTTAGCCATCAGAGAAATGCAAATCAAAATGACTCTGAGATACCATCATACACCTGTCAGAATGGTTAAGATCAAAAAACACTAATGACAGTTTATGTTGAAGAGGAAGTGGAGGAAGGGGAAGACTCCCCCACTGCTGGTGGGAGTGAAAACTTATACAGTCACTTTGGAAATCAGTATGGCGGTTTCTCACACTGGACTCAATCTACCTCAAGATCCAGCTATATCACTCTTGGGCATATACCTAGGCCCTCTGCTCGTGGGGGACAGTTGTGTAGCTTGGTCTTTTGTGGTCCCCATAGCAGTGGGGTCAGGACATGTCTCTTGCTCATGAGTTGGCTTTTTAGAACCTATGCTGCATGCAGGGAAGCCTTGCCAACCTTGATGCAGTGGGGAAAAGCTAAGTCCTGCCTCAATATGATTATGCCTTGTTGACTTCCCTGGGAGGAGGAGTGGATATGAGGGTGTAGATGGGAGGTGGGGGAGGGAACAGAAGAGAGGAAGGAGGGGAAATCGTGCTTGGTATGTAAAATAAATTTTAAAAATTTAATAAAAAAATCATAATGCATGCTCCAAAGTAGAAATAAGTCACTCTGATACCACACAAGTTATTTCCACCAATATCATTCCACAGACATCAACATATTTCGCAACCTCCATGGAAAATAAGGCATTTAAAACATGAACTTAGGAAACTAGACACTAGCAAAATGATGAGCACGAAACAACCAGAACCATCATCAACAACCCAAATCACCTAATTAGCCATTTCATTATTCCAGCCTCAAACGAAAAAAAAAAAAAAAAAAACTGTACCTTTGCGATTCTGATCCCATTGACCCACTGGTGCAGAGTCCTCACATCATCACAGCAGAGGTACTTGATATACTGAGACTTCTTCTGGATCTGTGGGTGCTGCCAAAGGAAAGCAGAACCCATTAAATCTAGAGAACTGACACTTAACCCTACCCTAAGTCATGGTCTTAAGAAATGGCAAACCACTGCAGACTTTTTCTTGTTTTTTTTGTTTTGTTTTGTTTTGTTTTCAAGACAGGGTTTCTCTGTGTACTTCTGACTGTCCTGGTACTCGCTCTGTAGACCAGGCTGGGTGTACAAACTCAGAGATCTGATGGGGGAGAGTCTTCTGTTTTGTGTTAATTTCATTGGTTAAATAAAGAGACTGTCTTGGCCCTGATAGGACAGAAAATTAGGTAGGTGGAGTAGATAGAATGCTGGGAGAAAGAAGCTGAGTCACGCAGTTGCCATGATTCTCCCACCCAACACAGACGCAGGTTAAGATCTTCCCTGGTAAGCCACCTCATGGGCTACACAGAATATTAGAAATGGGTTAGATCAGTATGTAAGAGCTAGCCAATAAGAGGCTGGAACTAATGGGCCAGGCAGTGTTTAAAAGAATACAGTTTCTGTGTAATTATTTCGGGGCATAAGCTAGCTGGTGGCCAGGAGCCGGGCAGCAGGAACGCGGCCCGCTGCTCCTTCAACAGAGATCCGCCTGCCTCTGCCTTCCAAGTGCTGGGATTAAAGGCATGCACCACCATGCCCAGCTCGGTGCATACTTCTTATTTAATCATAAAGTGGAATAAAACAGCCCATACTTATATTTTTTTTAAATAAAGTATATATCATGTTAAATTTTATGTCAAGTTGTCCACGTAAACCATCCCACTTGGGAAGTTCATAAGTATTCCCTTTTACATATCTATGAACAACTCTATCAAGATGAAGTCAGCAGAATTCTCTGTATGTAAGACTGAAAATGGAAGAGAAATGTTTATCCAGGAAATCATGGTTTAGAAGGAGACGGTCCTTCCCTGGGGGTCAACACCTACACCAGGCACGTAAGGAATATATATGGCACTCTTAGGACAGAAGTCCATGGTCACATCTGACTGGCGGAACAATATTTTGTAGGCTTCTTTCTTTACAAACTGCAGCGTGCACTCTTTGGTGGGATAAGAGGATAGTGTTGAAGTTTACTATTTCCCTGCAATATTTTCTTTATTAGAAATTAAAATGAGAGGAAAATAATTAAGATAAAAGAACACAACTGTCCCCAAATACCTCTTAATAGTTAAGGTAGGAAAAATATCATTATGGAACCTGTAAGAAAATTCCTCTACACACTCAGAAAACAAGAATGTTGAGGCAAGTAATATCTCCGTATTACAAACCTCATGTGGATATATAATGGTCTTTGGGTTTCCCAAGGGACCTTGGACTTAACAAGCCACTGGCTGAAGTTACCCCTATCAACTTCTTAAGAATTACTGACTAGTGTATGGTGACACATTTGTAACCTCAGTCATCTGAAGGCCAAGGCAGAGGAGCCCAGGTTTGAAGCTAGATTGGGCTACACAGGAAGGCTGTCTCAAAAAGATGAAGACTGTGACGGAAAAAGCATGGGATATAACTGGTCTCTCTGAACATGGCGAACAATGAGGACTGATGAGAAGCTAAGGACAATGGCACGGGGTTTTGATCCTACGTAATGTGCTGGCTTTGTGGGAGCC
>NC_022030.1:48173948-48183883 GCF_000317375.1 Microtus ochrogaster | reverse complement strand
AAATTAAAAAGCAAAAACAAACTAAGCTGCTTCTGTAACTAACTTCAATGATGCATTCATGTTGTCTAAGAAAGTTTCTTTAGTACAGGACTGCTATTATATTACATCCATTTTTACCAAAGAAATCAGAATCCCACCCCAAATTCTAAACAAATGGTACTCCTTAAACCCAACTAAGGCTTCTCACAGAAAAAAAGTACTATACAAACATGCAGACCTAAGTAGTATTGAGAGTCCTGAAGATGGAGCCACTGAGTATTACTTAATTCTCTCAGTAACTTTTCTTGAATCTTTGTAGGCTGCTGTGGGAATTCCTTCAGTCAATACTTTTAAGGTCACATGATATAGATATAACCCTAACCTCACGTGGTATATATATATATGCAGATGTAAAAGCATGCACGGCCCTTTTTGGCTGTTGGGTTTGGTCCCAGTTTCGCACCCATGCAGAGGACGGCTGAGCACCACCTTTTTTTTTTTTTTTTTTTTTGTGAGTCTACCCCTAAGTAATAAACCTCCATTCTGGGCTAATGTGAGACTATTTTACTATAAGCTGCAACAGTAGGCTATCTTTATAAATATTAATTTATATCGCTGAAAATACTAAAAAGTGCCCATTCTCCTCTAGTGTATGGCCACAGTTAGTGTGAGAAACTTAAAGCCTGACTGATAGAGAAGAAAACTCCCTAATAAAAGCATAGATAACAGACTAGGATGGCTATAATTTGGGGGGAAGTTATAGACAGACCTGGTTATTCCTCAACCAGATGAAAACAGGGGAATTTTGAACTTGGGAATAGTGCCCTCTTCAGGTTTTACTAATAAAGTTGAGGAAAACCACAAAAAATAAATGTGTGATGGAAAACTCTTACAGGGTCTGGTTCCAATCCTGATGACCCTGAGTGCTGGGGTCACTGGTATGAGCTACTAGGTCAAGCTCTACTTTTACCTTGTTCTCCCTGGTGCTAGGATGGAGCAAGGAAAAAAAAAACAAACCCAAAACCTTAATACTTAACTGCTGAGCTACCCCTCGTCCTCTTATCTTTTTACAAAGACACAGAACCTACTTGAAGATCCAAATGTCAAGTAGCCTCTACCTAATGCTGATCACAATTGCTGAGCTGTACCTTTAACGCCAGACAACAGTCTGTGGGTGCTTTGTACTTGCTCCGATAGTCCTGCCCATAGTACACATTAACATGATCCAGCTGAAGAAAGCACACCAGTTCCCGAGATACCTTAAAAACAAAACAAAACAAAACAAAAAAAACAAAGATCAATTTAATAATGCAAATAAGCCAGTATCATACCAGGTAAGAGTTTTCAGTTGGGAATCAAACCTTTATTAGGTAGAAAGTAAGATCATAAGATTTTTCTTCGTTTACAATATAGCCAAAAAGGCAGAGTACTTGCTTGTAATATGTAATTCCTAATGAATATTGATTTAGAGATGTTGGTACTTTAAACATGCTATACACAGTATCCACATCACATAACAGCTATAGTTAACAGGTACAGGTAATAGCAGCACTCTTAGGAAAGAATAAGAATCTATCAAGTAGCTGAATGGCTATGATGCCAGCCTCAAATACAGAGATTCTCAACTGGGAATCACCTCAGCAGGCAGAGGTGATGCTTACACTCATAGTTTTTAGGACTAGGATGATACTGTAAATGCTTAAATTAGCTTTGAACTCAAATAAGCACAACTGGTAGCGTATACCTCAGCAAAACCACATTACTCAAGATTGAAGCTAACGTAATCCTAGAAAGCCATTCTCCCTAGATGAAATACACACAATTCTAGCAAGACCTTCCCTACACCTCCCAAATAATAAAACTATGTTTAGCTGAAATGGTGATGCATACCTGTAACCCCAGCACCTAGGAAGTGGAAGGGGGGAATCAAGAGGACCAAGAGTTCAGTGTCATCCTAATCTCCACAGTGATTCTGAGGCCAGCCTGAGCTACATGAAGGAGATCTTCCCATTACAACAACAAATCCCAACAGGGAAAAGATAGTAGAGAATTGAGATAAACCCAAATAAAGGACAGAGAGGTGAACAGTTTTTAGCTTTCTCTTCTTTACAACAGATAAATACACAAAATTATCTTCTGTGTGTCTTACACAGGTACAATGGTATTGTTACTATGGAGACATTGCAGCTAGCACAATGTAGGAAGCACAGAAGTGACATACCTTTGCTTTTCCTTTAGGGACATAGTAGATGCCAGATGCTCGCAAGAGAAAGTAACGCTTCTTCCAGGACTTCTTGCCATCGTCTTTTAACCAAAGGACTCCTTCGATTTCTGGGACAGTTACAGAACTTCCACAAAAACATTCCTTTAAAAAAGAAAATCATTTGGAAAAATTTATGATCTTTATATTTTCAGAAAATGAATTTGCTACTCCTGTGAAATGCGTAACACTAAGTAAAACAAAACAGTTTTCTGAAAGAACTTTCTATTGAAAACACAGTAGGAAAGTACTTTAGAATTACTGTGGCAATCTAAAGTGTTTATTAATAAATATGTGTCATGGGGCTGAGAAATAGCTCAGAGGGTAGAGTGTTTGCTGGCAAGCATGAATACCTCAGTTTGAATCCCACCACCTATATAAGAAGCTGAATATGGCTGCACGTGCTTGCTGGGTAGCCAACTTAGTTCAGAGGGGCTAAGGTAGAGTGAGAGAAGATACCTGGCATTCTCCTCTAGACAGGGGTGTGTAATCCTGAATGCCATGTACACAGCACACAAGATGTCTGACTCCACAGTGCTGAGATTAAAGGTGTGTGCCACCACTGCCCAGTGGGAAATATTCTTAATTATAGTCATGACAGAGGCAGGTGGATCTTTTTGAGTTTGAGGCCAGCCTGGTCTACAGAGTAGGTTCCAAGATAGCCAGGGCTATGCAGAAAAATACTGCCTCAAAAAACAAAAACCAACCAAACAAAAAAGAATATTTTCCTATGGACTCAACTGAGTTGCATATAATACTACTGAATACCACTTCTTTTTCTTTGTGTGTTTGTGATGTGTGGTGATATGGAAGTCTGGAGGCTAAAGAATGATGTCAGGTGTCTTCTTCAGTTGCCTTTCACCTTAGTTTCTCAGACATGGTCTCTCACTAAGCTCAGAGGATAGGCTGGCTGGCTAGTGTATGCCAGGAATCCACTGTGATTACAAATACACAGTCCTCTGCCTGGCTTTTACTTAGGGGCTGGGGCTACCAACTCAGCTCTTCGTGCTAACTAAGAAAGTACTACTGACAGGACTATCTGACCCTCTGGAAAAGCTGATGTAGCCAGCATAGGCATATTTTAATTCCTCCTATGTGGAAACCCTTAAAAGGTCATTACTCCTTTTAATCTACTAGAATATTGCTTGGCAAAAAGTAGTTTGTAAGAGGTTTGTTAGGGACTCAACAGGTACACACAGAACACTGACAGGGCTGACTTCAAAGATGCTTAAAGTTTCAATTTTAAAATGGGCAAGAAAGGGAGAATGAGCCATACCTCTAACAGCACTTCTTTGTTTCTGTCTGCCATCTCAACTGTTTCCTTTTTCCCAAGAAGGTAATTCTAAAAAAAGAAAAAGAAAGGAAGGGAGGGCGGGAGGGAGGGAGGGAGGAAAAGAAATGAAAATTAAACTCATTCCACTATTCCCTTGGGAGTAAACACATACATCATTTGCGCTAGAAAAGTAGTCACTCCAAGTTTAGTTCTGCCAGTACGTAGGGAAGGGAAGTATTTCATGAAGCTCCTTCTATGTAAGAATCATCATTAAAATGTTCCTCATCCACCGCCATCTTGCCCAAAACACATTCTATGAAGTATTCCATAGACTGTTTCTTCCACATTCTGAGGTGACAATATATGCAACAGCAAGTATTTCAGGATATTCAACTAGTTATATAAAACACCCAAAAGCATTATAAAGTAGAATATGAGATATGCTAAACCAGCATAGTTCTATTCTGGATCTAGTATGCTGTTCCAGATGATGATTAATATTCTGGCTTTTTAAGAGGAAGCCTCAAATTCTGCTATGACTATAACAGTTTTGCTTTTTAATTAAAATCTGAATTGTAATTATGAGTATAACTATTCTTTCAGTCTTCTACAAAAAGATCTCCTGACATTCCTGAACATATACTCTTCATTAAGCACTGTTGAGGGAGCTGCGGGCCTCTTCCCACAGCCCGGCTCCCGGCCGCCTGGCTAGCTTATGCCCTGAAATAACAACACACAAACTGTATTCATATAAACGCTGCTTGGCCCATTTCTATTAATGTGTGTAGCACCCCAAGGTGCGCTTACCGGGAAGATTCTAGCCTATGTCCATCCTGGGTTGGAGCTTCATCGTGTCTGCCCCAGAGAGGAGAGCTATCGAGTCTGAGCTCACTTCCTCTTCTTCCCAGCATTCTGTTCTGTTTACTCCACCCACCTATGCTCTAACCTATGAGGCCAAGCAGTTTCTTTATTGATTAACCAATGACCTTCCCACATCAAACCACCATAATTAAGTCTGGGGTAAATGGACCACCTTTAACACCACAGTCCAGTCTGCAGGTAAAAACCTTCAACACTACTGCTCTTTTTTCACCACCACTTTGTATCACAGAGTTCTTGCTTTTCTTGACCGACCAGGGAGGAGTGGGGCAGGGGAGAAGGGAAGGTAAAAAAGGATGAGAATAAAGTCTGTCTGGAAATGGTAAATGAAGCACATTACACCATCTGCTAATTTAAAACAGGCACAGGTGTTGTGAATGCTAACCCAAACATTACACTGTCATAATAAAGATGACAAAAAAAGGCTATTATGTAACTCATCAAAGAAATTAAAGTAATTAGCTAGGTAAAAACCTCTGGCTTGCTTTGGGGAAATGAGAACCTCAAATGTTAATGAACTTCTGGGCTCAACAATCTCCGGATTTACAGAGGAGAAACCTAGTAACACCCTGCAACTATTTATATTTCTATCAAAGTTTACCCCATGTGGGACCTAACACCTGACTCCCAAGTTACTTTTCAGTCATGACTGTTCCCATGGGGGTTTGCAGTTACAATGCCCAATCACGTGGCTTCCAGTCTTTTAACTCTACTGACTCTGCATTCACAAGTTAGTCAGTCTTACCTGTGGGTTTTTAAAAAGTGCATATTTTTCTATACGTTCCATAAATATAAGCTTGTTTTGGCTATCTCTTGTCCAATTAAGAAGATTTTCAACTAAGTTTTCATGGTCTTCAAAGATTCTCTCTGTTACAAAATTAAATAACAGCTTTTTGTTAGTATTCATCAGACTTACATGAAAGGCAAGATAAGTCATAGCAGAATTATGGAGTGCTTAAAGGCTGATGATGGCACTGTCTTCAGCTGCTCCCCACCTTACATTTCCAAACAGTCCCTCCTGAACACGGAGCTCACTAGTTCAGTTCCGCCATCCTTCTTTCTCTATCCCCCCAGGACTGAACACATGATTCTGTATGGATTTTTTTTTAACGTGGATTCGGGGTGGTGCTGTGTGTGTCAGACTAAAGTCTGTGTATACACACACACACACACATGAAACAATAATGAACATATGTTACAAGTATTCTTTCCAATTTGCTAATGTGCTTTGTTTCCCTTAGAGTTGATGACTTCTGTATAAAAACACCGGTAAGTGTAACAGTACTGGGGCTGGAGATGGCTCAGCACTAAGAGCTTCTGCCGTTCTTGCAGAAGATCCAGGTTCAGTTCTCAGCACCAGCGTTAGGCAACTCACAGCCACCTATAACTCCGTTGCCACAGGATCTGACTTCCCCATGCACAAGATGCACACACATACACTCAGACACATAAAATAAGTGAATGAAAAGTAACAGTTTTTAGTAAATGTATTTGTGTAGCTCTTATTTAAAAGAAAAAGCATTTTGTTATCATTAAGAAACTTTCCTTTAATCATTTTAAAATACAAAGTGAACTGAAATTCATCTTTTAGTCAAAAAACTCTCCAGCTAAAAACTCACCAGGAAAAACATTAAGAAGCCATACTTTAAAAAGATAAAGTGCCTGGTAATTTTATAGAAAAAAATCAAAAATGTCTCAAAATGCTTCTATCAACATGAAGATTAAGGATTACAAAGACGCTAAGAAGCAATTAAAGCAGCAGGGTTACTAACCCATTTGTAACTCAGAAATGGTCTCCACCAGCGACCAGTCTAAACTGTAGCCACAGTGAGATTTGTCCATCAGGTTGTCCAGCACTTGTCTCACGGTTTGTCTCTCATCCACCATCATGGTTTTAGAGCTGTCATCAGACATGTGGACCCTGATCACCAGCTGCAACAGGGAAAAAGGCAATTAAATGGTAACCTTAAAAGATGGTATTTCAGAAAAGCATTTTCCAGCATTAAATAGCATTCTGAGTCAACTCTTTAAAAATGAATTAAGACATATTATGACTATGTTGATTTTATTATTAAAGGTAAAATCTGAATATCAAGAAACCTGCCTACAGGTTTTTAATTTTAAGCCTTTAAAATATACAATTATTGTGCAAATCTTACTGATTTGTGTTTGTTTTAAAAGTAGTGCGCAGCCTTTATTTAACATCTGAGGGATAATGTGGTCAGATGGGCCACCAGCAGCAGCCCAAGTTAGGCCCTTCAGACCTGCGCAGAGACAAAGGCTGTCATAAAACATCTCCACAGACCCTCATGTGACAGATAACAGAACACATTTTCACCTTTCCATAAACTAGACGAACAGTATATATAAACAGTAGAACTATTCATGAAGCAAAACAAAACAGGAAAAAAATCGTAAATATTTCAAACCTAGCAAAGAGCCACACATCACCTTTTTCACTTGAGCCTCTTTAATTTTTTCCAGGGCAACTCTAATCTTCTCAGCTTTCAGTTTTGCCGCTTGTTCCTCCTGCAAACACACAGCATTTCAGACAAACTGCTGCCGAGAGGGTAAAGACACCAGGCTTCATCATTAGAGGGGCTAGTACTGAATTTCATTCAGAACATACCGTTGACATTTTATTTTTAAAACGGCCCTGTTCACAAAATGAAGTAGACATATTGTAACGAGGGAGCACGGGTACGAGAGTAAGATTAGATTTCATATTCTAGAGAAAAAAAATCCATGATGAAGTAAATTAAGTTCGATTCTGTCAACTAAGTTCAAGTACTAGGTTTGGGGAAACACGATATATATGCCGCCGCCTTTCTATTTGTTACACTCACACAACTCTGAATTCAGACCCCTCCAGAGTTCAGGCAGGATTTTTACACAGTTTTGTCTTGTTACACTGAAAGATTTAGATCACTGTAAAAATATATACAGCAAAACCAATCTACTTATTTACAATAATATAAAACCCTTAACAAATGAGAAACATAGGTATTAATATGAATTCTCGATAATATGCTAATACAAACAAGAGGCTGCTTTATATTTTAATTTTTACTGATTTGGAAAATCATTCCAATTATGTCAGTGAATTCTAATATTTTAACCCATCAATAACATCTGTAAGTAATTCTACTCTAGAAAACCGATTATGAAACAGTAAAAATTTTAAGGAACTAAAAAATAAAGCATTGTCCATTTTTCTAATAGCATAAAGTATTCTACACTAGTTAGAACTTACAGGTAACTTCCAGTAATAGGACACAATAAACAATATAGTTATAATTTCCAATCTAAAAAGCCCACATAAGTAAACTTGTTTATAAAGAATTATTTTCTATTTTTAAGCTTTTGATTATGGTTACAAAACATTAAATATCAACATAACTGTCATCTTCTATAATCCTTTTATATGTCTTTCTTTAAAAAAACAAAAACAAAAGGAAAACCTAATTTTATCAGTCAAACTTCATCCTCTCTGGATTGTGCCCAAATCCCTCAATCCATAAAAATCATAAAAAGCCAATACTTCCAGGGTAGGAAAACCAAAAAACCAAAAAAGCTAAATCCATTTACTGACTGTTTTTCTCTATCCACCAAAATTTTGATGGCTTTCTTCTCTTTCCATTTCCTATTTGGCTGCCTCTCCTTACACGCTTAAGTTACTGCTAGAGAAGGGGGGGGGGGCAGCTCATGCACAGAAACTGGATCCCTTTCAATGGGAGCCACTGAATCAACAGAGTGGCTAAGGTCTGGGGGTACTATCTGTAAACCCAAGAGTCAAAGAACAAAGAACTTTATTTTAATAATGAAGAGGATTAATACTACTTAGTTCTTGTATTATTATAGATATATGCCTTTGACTAAAAGATTAAATAACTAGTCTTCTCCTTTATGCAAATAAATATCATCATAAAATATGCAGATTACATTTTAATATAAGATTTTTTTTCTTTTGAAAAACAGGTTTAAGAAACTTAAGCTAGTGTTATTAAACCTGTTTCCAGAATGGAAATGTTTCTAGAACTAAGAAACAAAATCATTATTAAGTAAACCACCAAATATGCAATTTTGATGAATACATAAAAGTTCTATAATGAATTTGAAATACTTTAAACAATCATAACAAAATCATTAGAAAGCATTCACCATTACTTCATTGCTGTATTGGCATGAAAGACCACTAGAGACTAAGAAAATTAACCAATGTATTCATTTATAAATTTCATTTATGTCTCTGGAATTTGAAATTTATTGTGAAGAAACTGAATTGGAATCAATGCTTTGTATATTTGAAATACCAAAGTGAATTTCTAAAAATAAAATATTTAAAAATAAACTTGTAGTTATATTTATTTTATATGTATAGATGTTTGGCCTCCATGTATGTGTGTGTGGTGTGTGTAATGTAGTCTATGCGTGCACTGCCTGTACAGATCAGAAGAGGACACTGGATTCCCTGGAACTGGAATTATAGATGGTTGTGGGCCACCATGTGGGCTGGGAATAGAACCTGGGTCTCAAGAAAACAGCAATTCTTAACCACTGAGTCATCTCTCCAGAAAATACATTGAAGAGGGCCAATAGTCCTTCTTGTCATTTGGGAAGTGAAAGTTAATTTAAAAAAATACTATACATTTACTACCATGCCTCAAATCTAAACACCAACACCAAGTGCTAGTGAGGATGTGGAGCATAAAATGCGTTCCCTATCAGTGAGAACCCAAAGTGGGTCAGCCGCTTTGGAAGACAGCTTGGCTGATGCTCACAAAATTAGATGTTCTCACACGGGCCAGTGATCATATTTCTAAGTATTCACTCAGATCAGCTGCTAGCTTTTATCTACAGAAAATCTTCACATGTTTATGTATGCTTTATTCATAATTACCTGTACTTGGAAGCAACAAAGATGCCCTCTAACAAGGGAATGAATAAATTATGGTGCATTCTGACAATGAAATATTATTCAGCACTAAAAAGAAATGAGCTATCAAGCAACAAGAGGGCAGGGAGGGACTGTAAACACATATTAATAAATAGAAGAACCCAACCTGTAAAAGTGACATACTATATAATTAATTATAACTGTACTGTTCTCTGTTCAGCTGTTGTCAGGTTAAGATGGAAATGAAGTTATTAGCCAGACTATAGAGGCCTTGCAGGGCAGTAAGACTACTGCTTGTCATATTACAATAGATGATTTATGTCAGCATGTCAGAACCCAAAATTGCTCTAAGATGTCTAAAAAAGAATAAACAAAATTAAACACTGAACTTCATCAGTCTCACTACAATAACAGTATCTGCATGCCTCCAGTTTATTTTAAGTGTACTACTGTTTGTCACACTCCATGACAAGTGTGGCTTAATTAAACTCAGAGATTAGTTCCTGTTCCACACACTGGAGTGTTGAACAATAAGAGAACTGGACAACTGGATAACCAATTCACGTTTATTTAGCCAATCACACTTCTCACATATCAATAAGGACACTGAAAAACAGGTAAAGCTTTCCAAAAAAAAAAAAAAAAAA
>NC_022030.1:48165650-48173420 GCF_000317375.1 Microtus ochrogaster | reverse complement strand
CTCCGTAGACCAGGCAGGCCTCAAACTCACAGAGATCCGCCTGCCTCTGCCTCCCGAGTGCTGGGATTAAAGGTGTGTGCCACCACTGCCTGGCTTAAAGGAAATCATCTTACATTCTCTGAAAGAGACAGATCAGTATAATACCTGGAAGATTTACAGTAGTTTATTTATAAAGGCAGTGCTAGCCTGTATTCGCTAATGCAAAGGAGAAAGCTTCCTCCATGTGTTTTCTGCTGACCAACTCAGATTTTCAGTCTTCTGCCCCAATTTTTTTGACTAGTCCTTTCTTCACACTGTCTCACAACTACCCTACACATAGTAAGGGACACTTCACTCATACAAAAACAACTTTCTCTATTTCTCTTAAAAGGGCAAGAGAGAACTCATTTTCTACTGAAAAACTACTGTGTAAATCAACAGCCATCAAATGTCAAGCCTCCTCAAATTTGCATACAGCACAAAAACTGGGTAAAGATCTTATGATTAAATGAAAATCAATGCTGGGCTACAAAGTGTAGCATTCTCTGGGGTGTAAATATCAGAATATCAGTACTTAGAGAGTTACAGTTGTGTAGAGAGGGACAGTGAATGACTTCAACTGAGAAATAAGACTTTACAGGTTCAGAACAAACAATGAAATCAAGGGGATAAATAGTAGTTTACAATTTCTCTGGAAGACTGTGACAATTAAAAAGTAACAAATTAATTCAAAGAGAACTTGAAGTGGTAATCTAATATTCACTGCAATATTTCTCTGAAGAATCACAGAATTATACTAAACTCAAGAGAACTTACATTAATTATCTAAAACTTGCTGAACCAAAAGTTATGGTGTATATGATATCTAATTTAAATTCAAAAATACAAAGCTTGTATGATTATTATAGCCACTGTACGAAATAAGACTCTTAAAGATTACTGTCTTAAGATCATACAAATATTTATTAATTGCTTAACTATATATTAATTGTATGATAATCTCAGTTTCTACTATCCTCAACAGTTTATAGCCTTAGCTTTTGGAGTATCAACAAATAAAACAGCTTGTTAAAGACACACTGTAAAAGCATTTTAGCTTCTGAATTTCTGAAGCAGAGAAAACAATGGTTACTGCTAGCATAATTTTCTTACACCTTGACAGACTCTGGAGGTTGGGTACTTTATGGTAGAAAGCCAGATTATTCCATAGGTTGGTGTGTTAGCAATATACATACTTGGGGCTGAAAGTAAAGATCAATGAAGGGTATATAAAAGGTTCAGGATTCAATACCCAGCACCATAAAAAGAAGGTCACATAGTTCACAAGAGCCGGGTGCTCTGACAGAGGGCACTGACGATAGTCAGAGTAAGGTGCATCTGAGCTCCGTGGTCTGGGTTGCTTAGGATTATACACCACCTCTTCCATGGCACTATTCCAAGCCTATTCTTAAGTGTTTGGATTCTACACTACTGAATCACATTCTTGCTCAAATTTCTTACCGTACAAGCAGGGTACTATGGCTGCGTATGCAGTGGTATATCTGTTAGCAACTGTAGGTAGAAACCTTTCATATTTTAGTCTGTACGGCTGTTTCCTTGCCAGATGGGGATGTGAAGTTGGGAAGAACTTGCTTACTGCCCATATTTTCCAGGACCAGAGACATGGACACATAAAAGGTACTCAATCAATACTAGTTGAAGGGATGACTACTTTCCCCCAGTAGCTCCCCACTGCATTTATAGAAATATTAATGTTCTAGCAGGCCTTGATCATCTCGTTCGTTTGTGCTTTTCAACACAAAGCAAAACACTTGTAACTCCACTTTATTATGGTCTTTTCAACAATACAGACTGTAGCTTCTCAGGTATGACAAACCCTTTTTTCTCAGCCTACCTACATGGATCATGCCTTTCTTTTCATCTGTTAGGCTTTAGCTTCAATTTCATCCTCTAAAAGGGGCTTTTTCTGGCCTCACCATCAGTGAAATAGACTGTTTATCTTCTCCTCAGGATTCCCTACTCCTTGTTTCCTTCATAGCATTTAATATAATTTAGGTATTTTTCCGTGCTTGCATATAGACATATGTGTGTATATATTTATATTAATGTTCTCTCTCTCTCTCAATTCAGGATCTCCTATAGTCCCAGGCTGACCTCAAATTTACTGTATAGTTGAGGACAACCCTGAACTCTTGATGCACTTGCCTTTATCTTCCAAGTGCTAAGATTACAGGAGTGCACCATAAGGCCTGGAAACTTTATACTTTATCGTCATAATAGACCTTAAGAGTAAGGACTATGTCCATTTTATAGTGTTGTATACTAACTAGTACTTCATAGTACAAAGGTCAATAAAGAGGACTAGACAAATAGGCAAGAGAAGTGGTAAAATGTTAAACTCAGTCTGGGAATAGTCTAAGAAAAAAATGGAGACAAAGCTGGAGACAATTGTAATGGTTGGAGAAGTGCTGAGGGATTGTTATAGTGGAGGCAATGGGAATGGAACAGACGGGTAAAGTTTGGGAATCACAACACGCTCACTTTGGATTTGAGATACTAAGTGAGAAGTGTAGTGACAGGTGATCAGAATGCTCCCCTGTATCACTACAAGAGTGGTAGTAAGCTGTGGGGCTCCAGAGAGAAGATGGGTGATTTTCTGCAGGATTTAAATGTTAGTAAGTAAGACGCTGATATCCAGGAAGCCCTAACAGCTATCAACTATCTGGAGATGACATAGAGACAGTGCACAGGGCAAGATCTAGCACTCTCTTCTAAAACAGATCCTAGTTAAAAGCCATGAGGGTAGACTCGGGTTAGAAAGTACATGGACAAAACCTGCTTAGATTTCTTCACTGCTCTGATTCTGAATTTGTTTTTCGAAAGGAAGTTTGGGGGAAAGAAATGGTCTCACTACTTATTCTGTCAAAAAGCCTTTTTCTTTGAGAAGCTTCTTAGAGGAATTTTGACTTTAGTCAGTCACCTTCTCTCCAAGTTTATGCTATGAATTAATGAAAGGGAAAGAACTCTCAGATATAATAACATACATAGTAGCTTCTATACTGTTCTTCAGAAACTAGAAGTCTGGTAGTCTTGAACTTACTGTTGTACTATTTAAATAAGATAATGATAAAGAAAACTCATACAGCTCCTTGATTACTGTTACCTAGTTAATAATGAGAATTAATAAAAGATTTTAAGTTGTAAAATAGGATCCCAGTAAAATCCAATGAACTGAATCAAACTGAGGGTAGAGAATTTAGAAATTCAAATTGTGATCTTCTCTTCTGGTAAGACTAAGTTAATATAAATTAAAATTCTATCTATGTAAGTAAATGTTGTAATTAAACCAGAGGTAATAATGAAAGTAAGAACTGTTAAAGCTTGCAAAAGAAACTCATAGCATAAAACAATTAATAGCAAAAGTTAAATTAAAGCAGTATTTTCAGGCTTTGAAATGCAATAGAAAATTAAACTAGAGGAAGCACAATATACTTGAAAAAATACTAGGCATCTGTAGAAGTTAGAAACAAGTGGAAATTACTGAAAATATTTTTGGCTCTGATTATTAACAGTCATTAGGTTAGGAAGACAATAACTTTTAGCAAGAGAAAAAGCAACCTGTACTAAAGACAGTGGTGCTACTAATAAGAGATACGAGAATGCAATCCCAACAAGAGATCGTATTCTGTCTACAAGGCAGGGAATAGTTACATGCACATGGAAAACAGTGACATCACCTTGGTCAGCAAATGAGAAGGTTTTCCTGCAATGTTTCTCAGAAGAAGGGAGGTTTCCCTGTCCAGATAGGAGTGCTTAAGCAGGAAGAGAGAGAGAAAACAAAAAGGCAATAAGAGAAGTCAGTGGAGGCTTTATGTGTCTTAAAATAAAACAGAGCAAATCTTGACTCTATAATTAATCACATATCTATTTTTGTAAACTAAGTGAAATATGTCCATTAAGAAAAAAGTTATTTTAAAAAAAAGCCGGGCGACGGTGGCACACGCCTTTAATCCCAGCACTCGGGAGGCAGAGGCAGGCGGATCTCTGTGAGTTCGAGACCAGTCTGGTCAACAGAGCTAGTTCCAGGACAGGCTCCAAAGCCACAGAGAAACCCTGTCTCGAAAAACCAAAAAAAAAAAAAAAAACTAAACCATCACTGTCAACAACAGAAAGGAGAAAGAAGTAAAGGCCTGTCTGTGCCCACGGATGTGTTTCAGGTGAATGGCTGATTTCTGGCTCTGTGTAACACATGCAAAGATCACAGAGCCAGTCTTGTTTACAAGCAGTGGTCAAGAGTGCTGTGCACAGAGCACAAATAAAACCGTGCCAAAGGCTGACGTCTATAGCTCTTCCTATTAATAATCCGTAAAAGATTTGCAGAGATTTAAACAGTATACTGTGTTTAGAACACAAATATTTAAAAAGCTGGCAACCATTTCTCATCACTTCAATGATAGCCACACCAAGAGGAAAAACACCCCCATGTATTTTGCCTGCTATTTTGTTTTCACTGAAACTTTATTAACCCATTCATTACAAGACAGTGTTATAGAGTGAAGGACTTTCATAGAAAATGAACACTGAATTTCCCTTGAGCTGATTTAAACTTATTCAATTAATATATTGTTCCCAGCAATGATACAAATAACAAGATCCTTAACTGTCATTTATTTATACCTTCTTAGTAACTTAAAAAAAGATTAATCTCATTTATTTATTTAATTTATTTTGGTTTTTCAAGACAAGGTTATGGAGCCTGTCCTGGAACTCGCTCTGTAGAGTAGGCTGGCCTCAAACTCACAGAGATCCACCTGCCTCTGCCTCCCAATTGCTAGGATTAAAAGTGTGTGCGACCACTGCCTGGCTTCGTTTTATTTTTAATTATGTGTCTGCGTGTGCACATGAGTACAGGTGCCCATGAGGGCCAGATTTGTTGGATACCCTGGGGCTGGAGTTGCAGGCAGGTGTGAGCAACCTGCTGTATGTACTGGGCAACAACTCAGGCTCTGGAAGAGCAGTACACCCCTTCTAACAACGGATCCATCTCGTGATAAATAACACATTATAATGCAAGCATATGTAACTATATTATATTTATCCTTAAACTGAGACTATTTAGTATGCATATCATTGGACTTGCCTGTCCCTTAATAAATGTGAATTAGTATTTAATGCCATGTAATTACTTTCCCTACTGAAAGGAGGTATTGTACCAAAAAAATGTTTTTATAAATCTAACTGTATTTAAATTAGTCTGTCAAGTAATTTGGAAATAAAGTCCAATGAATAGGTACAAGACCTGTAGACACTTTCCCAAGTCTATATAGATGATATAGCATATTACTTCAAGACGCTAACTTAAACTTAGCTCAGATCTATACTACATTGAGTCTGTTACATACATAATACTTGCTTGTACTGCTAAACTCCGTTTTAGTTCAAGATGAATCTATAAAAATGACCCCTTCCATCCATTCCCTCAAAACAACAAAAGAAAGAAACCACTAGTGTGTGCTAAAGGGGATTCCTCATGATCACCACTAAAAAGTTCAAACATTAAGAACAGAGAATTATTCCTAGGCCCTCATTTACAATATATGCTACAGTCTTGCCAAAGATAAAGACTAGTTATCTCATCCATAAAATAGTAGGTAGGGAGAAGTTTCTGTGAGCCACCATGTGGTTGCTCGGAACTGAACTCAGGACCTCTGGAAGAGCAGCCAGTGTTCTTAACCTCTGAGCCATTTCTCCAGCCCTGGGAGAAGTTTCTGAAAATTCAAATTTAGTTAAGGCTACTGTTCAGACAAGACTAGAGAGAAAACAAAAGAATAAAGTCTAAAAAGCAAAATTTTTAAATGTCAGCTATAACGTCCACTGCTCTCATTCACTCATTGATTTCACCAGTCTAGCTAGCCAGCTTTTTCATGGAATCCTGTCTTTGTCTCCAGTGGCTGGGACCCACCACACCCATTTGGCATTTATGTGGGTTCTGGGGATCCAAACTCTAGTCTAGTATATGAGTATCTACGCAAGAAGTGCTTTTTATCCCCTTAGCCATCTTTCCAGCACAAGAAAGTAATTTCTGGAAAGCTTATCTCAATTTATCTTGCAAAGGTTACTTTTCAAAAGAGATCCCCAAATAGTGGAATATCAATATTCATGCAACCACACTTCAAGTTTAATTTCTTTTTACAATTTTATTTATTTCATGTACATGTATGCACATATATCTTGGTAGTTCTATGGGGTGTGTGTGTGTGTGTGTGTGTGTGTGTGTGTATTGGTGTATAGCATAAAGATCAGATTACTTGCAAGAATTCAGTTTTCTTCTTCTACCATGTAAGTCCTGGGAGTCACACCCAGGTCACAGAGCTTGGTGACAGGTGCCTTTAGTCACTGAGCCATCTTGTTAGCTTTGCATTTCAAGTTTTAAAAAGTGAAATTTGCCTCATGCCATTCACAAAAGGTATGATTTGGCAAAATAAAATTCTAGACATTAATTCTAATGTAATTAGAATTACATTAGATATAAATATTTTGGCACCTGGTTTTCAGAAAATATTTTGGTTGTTGCTTAAGAAACAGATCCAGGGGACCAGATGGCTCAGCAGGTAAAAATGCTTTCTTTTTAGACACATTAACATAAACTCAAATTCCCTGAAACTTAGGTAAAAGGCTAGATAGCCATTTGTAATCCCAGTACTCCTATGGCAAGATTTCCATGGACAATATAATTGCCTGGTATACACAGTAAGGCAGAGCAGTAAGGGAGATGCTACCTTAAAACATTCTGAAAGGAGAGAATCGACTCCCTAATGCAGTTGTCCTGTGACCACTCTACAAGTGTGGTGGAATGTGCATTTAATAATGTATTTTTTTAAGACATGGCTATGAGATAACTCAGTGGTTAAGAGCAATGGTTGCTCTTCCAGAAGACCTAGGTTTAATTTCCAGGACCCATGTGTGGCTCACAGCTGTCTGTAACTTCAGTCCTAGAGGAACTGATGCCTTCTTTCAACCTCCACAGGCACCAGGCATGCATATGGCACACAAACATGCATGTAGACAAAAACACCTATACATATAAAGTAATTTTTAAAAAATAAATTTAAAAAAGACATAATTTGGATCTCAGGGGGAAAAAATCAATCTATAAATATACTATTATAATGCTTTTAGTGATTTACTATTGGTAATAAAAATTTGACTTATGAAAGTACGGTAATGTACTTTTCTAATGAGGGCAATATTCTGAAAGTAAAATAATAATTTGGGTTGAAATTTTTACTAAAGAACAGGACATGGTCCACTAGAAAAGCAGAATGCTGGGGTATTTTAAGGGAGGACAGTCCCAGTTCCTTCTATTTAAACTATAGGTGTATGAAACAGGGGGCATGCCATCTAGAAACCAGAAGCTGAAATCAATTCTCCTTTAACTAAATGCCTTAACATGTTACCTGTCTCCCTGTAGTATTAGTCAGTCACATGACTCCTTCTAACTCCTGGCTTTCAGAAGGAAGAAGGAACGAGCCTTCTCAGCAGAGAAAGATACAAAGGCAGTGAAAAAAGGTGTACGTGCAGTTAACAGTCACATGTTGCTAGTAAACAAAACATACTTTGGCCAGTGAGATGGTCCAATACTTGCTGCAGAAGCCTGATAACCTGAATTTGATTCCAGAATCTGTAGTAACAGGGGAGCAGCGGGGCTGCGTCCCCAGCACCCCGCTGCCCGCAAGGCTAGCTTTACCCGAAATAATTACACGGACACTGTATTCTTTTAAATACTGCTTG
>NC_022030.1:48135000-48165428 GCF_000317375.1 Microtus ochrogaster | reverse complement strand
AGTCTCTGTCTGAGGTGTCTTACCTCACTTCCTCTTCTGTCCAGCATTCTGCTCTGTTTACTCCTCCCACCTTATGTTTTAACCTATCAGGGCAAGCAGCTTCTTTATTTAATTAACCAATGACCTTCCTCCATCAAGAATCCATGTAAAAGTGGAAGGGAAGAACCAACTTCACAAAATTGTCCTCTGCACTCCATATGCACACTGTGACAGGCATGTACATACAAACACATTAAAATAAAAACTAAAGTTCCGGTGATGGTGGCGCACACCTTTAATCCCAGCACTTGAGAGGTACAGACAGGCAGATCTCTGTGAATTCGAGACCAGCCTGGTCTACAGAGTGAATTCCAGGACAGCCACCTAAGTAAGTAAAGATAGATAGATTAGATTAGATAGATAGATAGATAGATAGATAGATAGATAGATAGATAGATAGATAGATAGATAGAAAGAAACAAACTAAGGCCTGTATGTTTTCGCTTCCCACACTGCCTGGTCTGTACCTCTTACTAACCCTGCAATGTCTGCTGACAACCACAATGAGGTGTGTTAGGTGGCATGGGAAGGAGGAGAGTACCTATGCCAAAACCAGGGACTTAGGAAAATATTCTGGAAAAAATGTACAGTCTTGAAGGATGAGAAGGAGGCTAAAAAGGATGGAGTAGAAGAAATGAAAAACCAAGCACATATTTAGTGGTTCTCAGGGCACCTCAGAAAATGACGACGGTGTTTTGGCCATTGGGTTAATAGTTTAATATTGAGAAGGAAGTCCAAAGTGCCAGATATCTTATAGCATGACACAACAACCCCTAAGAGAACACAACCCATCCCACAAGACATTTATGTCCTTCCATGGAAAATCATATAGATGAAAAACCTTGTATATTTTAATATACAAACACAAAGTAATTTTGTATGATATTAATTTTCAGTGAATTCTGGAATATCTTGTCTTATGAAATAGGTTGAGGAAATTCTATACTTATTATGTTAATATCAAATATAATGAGTTTGATTAACTTTCATACATATAAATATGGTACTTTGCTTATACTCACCTTCCCTCTTAACCATGCTGTCCCTACCCCTCCATGGATTCTTTTAAAATTTATTTTTATAAAACTGTTTGTAATCATGTGAAATCATTACTAATGAAACCCTAGCTTCAATTAAGAGCTGCCAGTATCACAACGGGCAATGTTGGCTATACCAAGATCTGAAATTCATCTGAACAAAACTAAAAACAAATGCTATATTAGTAGAAATATGAAACATGGGAATTTCATTGAGCTTCATTAGTATACACTGTTGAAAAATATTTCATATTAAGTATACAATGAGAAATATATGTCCTGTGAAATAAAATATCAAGAATTATTTCTCACTAACTCATCTCATTTAATCACTATAACTACAGCAAGAAACTTATCTCAAGAGCCAGATAAAATGGGGAATGCTCAGAAAGGACCAAGAGGTGAGTGACCAGTCACCCAGCGGGACATCCCACCCCCAAGGCCTCTACAGTGGGGAAAAACCCTGGGCCAGGTCCCTCTCCCAACTGCCTCAGCTTCTATAGCCAGCCAGCAGGAGTTTCCTGCAGTTAGGCTGCCCCAATACCTACCCCCTCATCCACCGGGCCCCTACAAATTACAAGCCCCATCCCACCACCAAACTCACTTATCCTCCTGCAACCTCAGTAGAACTCTGAAACAGGGCTTACTGAAATACTCAAGAGGACCAAGAGGTCCCTGCAGGACACAGCATTCTCTAGGCCCTCCATAGTGGGGTAAAACCCTGGGCCCCTCCCCAACCTGCATCCTCTTCTCTAGGCACCCAGCAGGAGAGTTCCCTGCTCAGAGGACCAAGAGAGCAAACCAGGAAAGAAGACCAAGAGAGCAGGCTAATAGAGATCTCAGTGACTCCCTGAGACAAAGACTTTGGCAGTATAGAGCAAACCAAGAACAATTCCCAAAGACGCAGACAGCCACTGCAAGGATTGGACCAAGATGCAAAGACAGTGCTGGCATCAACTGAAGGAAGAGATGGGTAGGCGCCAATGCAAGAATTCATCCAACAACCTAAAAAGCAACATAGTAACTAACACCAGAACCCAGCCGTCACACAACAGAAAGACTTGACCATCCTAACCCAGAAGAAGCAGAAGAAATTGACTTTAAACTTATCTTTATGAAGATGATGGAAACCTTTACAGAGGAAATAAAAAAACTCTGTTAAAGAAATAGAGGTAAAGACAAACAAAAAATTGGAAGAAATTAATAAATCACTCAAAGAAAACCAAGAAAAAACAATCAAACAGGTGAAGCAAACAGTTCAAGACTTGAAGACTGAAATAGAGGGAAAAAACCATAAACTGAGGGAATTCTGTATATGGAAAATCTGGGAAAAAGAATAGAAACTACAGAGGCAAGTATAACCAACAGAATACAAAAGATGATGTTGAAGATATTATAAAGGAAATCAATTCATTGGTCAATGAAAACATTAAATCCAACAAATTCTTAACGCAAAACATCCAGGGAATCTGGGACACCATGAAAAGAGCAAACTTAAGAATAATAGGTATAGAAGAAAGAAAAGCACTCCAGCTCAAAGGCACAGAAAATATATTCAACAAAATCACAGAAGAAAACTTTCCCAACCTTTTTGCATTAAGAATTTGTTGGATTTAATGTTTTCATTGACCAATGAATTGATTTCCTTTTCCAACCTAAAGAAGGATATCCCTATGAAGGTACAAAAAGCTTACAGAACACCAAATAGACTGGATCAAAAAAAGAATATTGAGAGCTGCAAAGGAAAAAAGTCAAGTAACATATAAAGGTAAAAATATCAGAATTACACCCAACTTCTCAATGGAAACCATGAAAGTCAGAAAGGGCAGATGTACTGCACACACTAAGAGATCATGGATATAAGCCCAGACTACAATACCCAGCGAAGTTTTCAATCACCATCAATGGAGAAAACAAGAAAGTTCATGACAAAACCAGATTTAAACAAGCCTAGTGCTACAGAAAGTACTAGAAGGAAACCCTAACCCAAGGAAACTAACTGCACCCACAAAACACAGGCAACAGATAACCTCTCAGCAGCAAAACCCAAAGAAGGAAAACACACAACCACTACCACCAAAAAATAACAGGAATTAACAACCACTAGTTATTAATATCTCTTAATATCAACAGATTCAATTCACCTATAAAAAGACACAGGCTAAAAGAATGGATACAAAAACAGGATCCAGCCTTCTGCTGTATACAAGAAACACACCTCAACCTCAAAGAGTAAAGGGTTGGGAAAAGATTTACCAATCAAATGGACCTAAGAAACAAGCGGGTATAGCTATCTTAATATCTAACAAAATAGATTTCAAACTAAAATCAATCAGAAAAGATGGAGAAGAACACTTTACACTCATAACAGGAACAATCCATCAAGATGAAGTCTCAATCCTGAAAATCTATGTCCCCAATACAAAAGCACCCACATATGTAAAAGAAACATTACTAAAGCTTAAATTGCACATCAAACCTTACACACTAATCATAGGAGACTTCGACACTCCATTCTAGTCAATGGACAGGTCAACAAGACAGAAATAAGAGAACTAACAGATGTCATGACTCAAATTTACTTAACAGACATCTATAGAACATTCCTCCCAAACACAAAAGAATATACCTTCTCAGCACCTCAGGGAACCTTCTCTAAAACTGACCACATACTCAGTAACAAAGCAAAGGTCTACAAATACAAAAAGCAAACAAAAAAATTAGAGTTTAGAATAGGATCACCATGATTTAATATTAGAACTTAACAACAACACTAACTCTCAGAAAGCCTACAAACTCATGGAAATTGGACAGTGAACTACTGAACCACCCCTGGGTCAAGGAAGAAATAAAGAAATTAAAGACTTCCTAGAATTCACCAAAAATGAAGGTAAAATGTACCCAAACCTATGGTACACTATAAAAGCAATGCTAAGAGGAACATTCATAGCACTAAGTGCCCACACAAAGAAAATGGAGAAAGCTCACATCAGTGACTTAAAAGCATACCTAAAAGCTCTAGAACAAAAAGATGCAGACACACCCACGAGGAGTAGAAGATAGGAAATAATCAAATTTAGTGCTAAAATCAATAAAAAGAAAGAAAACAATACAAAGAATCAATGAGACAAAGAGCTGTTTCTTTGAGAAAATCAACAAGATAGACAAACTTCTATCTAAACTAATCAAAAGGCAGATAAAGAATATCCAATTAACAAAAACAGAAATGAAAAGGGGGACATAACAGCAGACACTAAGAAAATCCAGAGAATCATTAAGTCATACTACAAAAACCTGTATTCCACAAAACTGGAAAACATAAAAGAAATGGACAATTTTCTGGATAGATACCATATACCAAAATTAAATCAAGACACAGTGAACAATTTCAATAGACCTATAAACTGTAAGGAAATAGAAGCTGTCATCAAAAGCCTTCCAACCAAAAAATGCCCAGGACCAGATGATTTTAGTGTAGAATTCTACCAGAACTTCCAAGAAGAGCTAATACCTATACTCCTCAAAGTGTTCCATATAATAGAAAGAGAAGGAACATTGCCAAAATCTTTTTATGAGGTTACAGTTACCCTGATACCGACACTGCCCAAAGACTCAACCAAGAAAGAGAATTACAGACCAGTGTTTCCTACAGATTGTTTTGACATCTGATATTCCTACTAAAGGGTAGTGAGACTCATATTTGCTATCAAAAAAAATTTGCAGAAAACGGATGGTCTTAGAATGTATATGTATGTATGTATAAAAATATAATCTCAGAAAGAAAAAAATTGCATTTTCACTCTCATATGCAGAACCCAGCCAATAACGTAAGTATTTAGGTAAACAAATACACATGTGGGTACAGTGTAACATGAAGAAAGAACACAAAAAGCAAAATTTTAGGGTATAACGAAGGACTGAATGCAGATAAAGGGCGTGAATTATTAAAGTGGATATAAAACTGTTTTTCTATTTCTGCCTGCCAAAGATTTTGTTTTACTTTGTTTAGTTTTTGACGATGGGTAAGTGCATAAACTATATTCAGTAATGAAATTGTAAAATTCAGAATGAAGCACTGACTTTGGGTCTGGTGAATTTTCATGTGGGTTTTTTTTTTTTTAGTTTATAAATCTTTTTAAATAATTAAGCTTATTAAATGAAAAAGAAAAAATGACATTATTATATGATCAGATGTTATCATCTGGTACTCTAATGAATCTATTTTTCTTCATCGATATTTAAATAGCCCCATGACATGTTTACAGAATTCCCAGGTGCCAGCTCTGTCTGCTCTTCTGTGATGTCAGAGTGGTGCTTTGCCTGCTTACTGAGGCATCTCAGAGAAATAGCATGCTGTGGAAATGAGGAAGGAAAAACTGACAGGTAATGGAGGTGAAAGAGCAGCTCTTTATTATGCAGGAAGAGAAATGGACCACTGAAATGAAATAAACAGTAATGAGACAAAACAGCAATAAAAACCTCATGCAATTATTGCAATTATTTTACTGTTCATTCTTTTACATAAAAATTAGAGAATAAAGAACCAGATGATCCTAATCCTTAACAATTCATTAAGAAGCAATGTTATGCCAATGCATCTTTCCTTGCCCCCACCACTGCAGCCCTCTATCTCTTCCACTGTTAATCATCCCTTCAGTGCCTGTGCTACATCTCCTCATTCCTCAAGCTTCTGTGCTTCGCCTTTACCTCTTCTCTTACAAAGAATATCACACCGCAGGCAGCAGTGTATTCTATACTAAATTCATTTTTTTCCACCCATCTTTTCAAGTTTTATATGAATAAATAGCCTTTCCCCCAAGCTAAGTGTTTTTTAATCTGACGCATTCCTCCTTCAGGATTTAACCACATCAACCCACTGGGGTAAGAAAGGGACAGCAAAATGTTCAACTATCCTGGCTAACCTTCCTCTTGCCTCTAAATTTTCTGTACTGACAAATTTCCTGAATCCATACAGGCAGTTTTTCCACTTCCTAGTCATTCATCAATTCCTTAATCCTCTGCAGTCTTTCCCCTCAACCTTGCATGTATGATGCTGTGTTTGTGTGTGTTTATGTACATCACAGGTTGGTTTGCAAAGTCCTTCTGTATATGTGTTGCTTTTATTGGTTAATATAGAAACTGCTTTCAGCTAATGGCTTAACAGAGTAAAGCCAGGCTGAAAGAGATATAGAGAGAGTAGGCGGAATCAGTGAGATGCCACGTAGCTGCTGCTAGAGACAGACGTGCTGGAACCTTGCCGGTAAGCCACATTCACATGGCAATACACAGATTAATAAAAATGGGTTACTTTAGGATATGAGAGCAAGCTAGAAATATGCTTAAGCTATTGGCCAAATAGTATTGCAAATAATATGGTTTCTGTGTGATTATTTCAAGTCTGGGCAGCCAGGAACAAATGAGTAGCCTCTGCCAACAACAGGTCGGTGTCTGATGTCTTCCTCAATAATTCTCTACCCTACTTGCTGAGACACGGTCTCTTACTAATCTTGGAGCTCACTGATTTGGCAAGACAGGCTGGCTACCAAGCCCCTAGAATCCACCTAACCACTGGCCTCAGTACTGGGGTTACAAACCTGCATCATCATGCCCAGTTCCTACATGGATACTAGGGATCTAAACTCAGGTTCTCATGCTTGTCCAGCAAGCACTTAACTCACTTAGCTATCTCTTCAGTCCCCAATAATGACAATTTATCCTCTCCATTCCAGTGTAGTATCTAGGCACTGAGTATCTAAGGAATATTTACATAACTATTTATGAAATGGATAATTAATTCTGCTTTGCCTTTATATCATATGCTTGGTCAGATAAAGACTTTTCATTGTTCTATGTATTCCCATTAAACATGTTTTTAGCACTGTTTCACTTACCAGATCAATAAGGTCTGTCAATTCTATATGGTCAATATAGTTCTTAGGAAACAGAAACAGTAGTACCCACGACAAACAGAAAAGGGTCATGACAAATGCAGCCAACTCTCAAGTAGTTTATGGGGAAAGTACACATAAAATGAGTAATGAGGTAAGCACTCCAGACACAGCAGGACGGATGCACATCTAAACTCAGAGACTGTGGCAGCATGAACAATGTGCACAGGTTCAAGCCAGTCCCAGCACTAAGATGGGGAAGTGGACATTGGGCCCCAACTCTAAAGAAGCCATTTCCTTCGGCAAAGGAAAAAATCAGTATTCTCCATTAGCATCTCACAGGGTATATTAACCATACCTCAGGGAAGACACCATGCCCAGGAGTGGCTGGTCAACACAAAATGAACTCAGGGGTATTTCTGTAGACTTTCTAACTCATTTTGCTTTGTTTGAACATTTTGGCTTTATGAGTTTTTTGCTCTTGTGAATTTGTTTGTAGTGTGTCTATTTCTTGTTTTTTTTTTTTTAATTGTTTTATTTTTGTTTAAGAGAGAGAGGAAAAGAACATAAAGTTGGCTGGGTAAGGAGATAAGGAGGATTTGGGAGAATTTGTGGGAGGGAAAAACATGATCAAAATATATTGTATAAAAAAATTTTAAGTAGGTTTAAAAAATTGGGAGTTGTCAGTGGTAGAAGGATGTGATCAAAACAGTTAGTCTAAAGACTCCACTATGGGCACCCCACAGACAAGAGGCTACAGTGAGGAAGAGGGCTACGGAGGAATTTCTACTCTTTCCAAAGCCCAGTAAATAAAGAGCTTTAAAAAAAAAAAAAAAAAAAAGACAAACGTGCAAGCAGGCAAGGACAATTTCTGGAAGGTACAAAGCATATGGTTGTGTTGAACACAGAGCTGGCTGCAGAGAAGAGCAGACCAGCACCGAGCTCTGTCCTCAGAAGCAGTAATAGTGCCTGTGTTCTTCACTTGTCCATCAGACTCACACTCAGATGGATATTCACTCACAGGGCCCAACAGACTAGACCACAGTTTGAGATGAGGTTCACTCGGTTCTGCAACCTCTGGAATGTTATCTGCAGAGGGAGTTCATGCTGTTCACAAGAGGCCTTTCTGGGCCTAGTAAATGATAGCTGGTTGTACGGGAAAAAGAACACACTGCTAAGAACAGACATTCCACAGGAACCAGTCATATCTCACAGGAATGAATACAAGTACCACTGCCTCTCAGAGACATGTTCTTTCTTACTCATTTCAGAAGTTATACCACATGAGGAAGTCAGGGTCTAGGCCCTACCATGTTCTTCAAGGCACTCTTCCTGTACTCTATGTACTAACTAATCTGGGGCAATTTAAAAGTAAATAATAACACCTGGTGACTTTTCTGAACAACGATTTTCTCTCTGGTGCTGCAGTCTGAAGGCAGAATCTTGTAGGTGTTAGCTAAGCAATGTACCACTGAGCTACATCTCTGGCCTTACCTAGAGGTATTCTCTAACTAACCTTTCATTCTGTTTTGTTTCAAACAGCATCCCACTCTACAGTCAGGCTGAAGAACTCAGTTATCCTCCCACAGTAGCCATCTATAATTAAACTTAACTTATGTGAAAAAGAGATCAGGAAAAGGAAAATCCAAGGTCATTTTTCCTGAAAACAGAGTTCTGACTTGCTACTAATTTTCTATCTATCTATTAAAATTCTCAAAAGGGAGTGATTTTATATTTTATGGACATGTAAACATGTCTACAGTTGGAAAGGAGCTAATGGCACCTGCTGTAGGAATTCCTAACCCAGTAGCCTTTAAGTTACCCATCCACATGGGCGTGGCTTCTTATACTATTTATACCAATGTAAAGTGCCTGTCAGGCCTCTTTAACAGCTGCGGGATTCTCCGTTCCAGCAGAGAATTGTGATTTGTGAGTCTAACCCTAAATAAATAGCCCTTTATTGTTCTCAATTCTGAGCTAGTAATGGATTTCTTTTAAGCATCCAGCTTCATCTGGCACCCCACGTGGATTCAGACTCCACACCTACTGGGTGGACGGCCTAAAGGCCTAGCAGGTCCACGGACCAGAAAGTCCCCCAACCCTGCACGCTTGGCTTGGTTTTACCTAAGCAGTTTTTTTGTAAAACCCCCACCACAGCGGAGCTTACTGCACGTGGAGACTCTGAAATTTCCCAAGCGCATGTATGCCTCCCACCCCCACTACCGCATTCCTTGGCACTGAACCCTAGAGTGGTTCCATGCCGGGTGGCGACTTGTCCAGCTTCTGGTCTGTGCTCCCTGCCCGTGAGTTCTGGATTTGTTGCTCCGAGTATGGAATTGAGTTAATTGCTTTTAATTTGTCAAGTAAAGCATATTTCTCAGTATTTAACCAGTACCAAGGTAGGAAACTAAAGCGGCTCAGGATCTTTCCTGTCGCCACTGGTTGCATTGCTGCTAGGTTGCAACTCTGCAACCACGACATCTGCTGGACAATAAAGAATATTACACCTAAAACAATTTACCGGATCTCATAACAGATAATTAATAAATCAACATGGCAGACTACATTAATGTTGAAACTTTTAGTAACTTTTTTGCTAATACTATGGATTATATTCTGCAAGGTTTATACAATTATGGTGATACTTCCATTTATTGGACATTGTGACTCAGTTTTTTTCGTCATTTTATATCCTTAAGAAAGAATATGGTGCTTTTAGGAATGATACAGTTTTTACAGACTAATAATGAATAGCTAGTTCACAGGATTAATACCATCAAAAATTAAAAGTTACCTGAAAAAATTAATACTATTGAAAAGGGTAACATTAATTTGACAGAAAAAACTGAATTCATACTAAGGGTACTGAGAAATTATTTGAAAAACTTCATACTGTTGAATTTGACAATCAAAATTTGTTAAAAAGTTATGATAAACCCAGATGAGGTTTAGATGTTATTTCAGGGGAGAGGCCAAAACTTGAGAAGAAGGAAAATCAAAAGGACTTGAGACTGCCCAAGATCAAATTCTTGGTGAGGGCACTTATGCTGACCCACAGGTTCAAGCTCTTCATGATGAATAAATCTTGTCTCTATGCCACAAAGCAGCTTTAAATGCTTGGGACAGGATTCAAGAATAGGAAAATGAATTGAATCATATACCAGGGTTAAACAGGGCCAAAGAGAACCCTTTAGTGATTTTTTTTTTTTACAAAGGCTAACTAAGGGTGTACAGACCCACTTGCTAGACGAGTACTTATTGAATCTCTGGCTTTTGAAAATGCCAACTTAGAATGCAAAGAGATACTTGCGCTTTTAAAGGTTAGATCAGCACCTATGGATGAATGGATCCTGCATACAATGAACATTGAGACATTTGACTATAAAACTGAATCTTGGGTAGGAGAAGCAATTTCCAAAGGAATGAGAAGACATCAAAATGCCAAATGTTTTAATTGTGATAGACTAGAATATCTGAGAAGGGATTGTAGGCAATGAGCTCCTAGGAATAATATCTCCTCTGGGGATGGCAAGAATGGGAGGACTCAGCCTTCAGGTGTATGTAGAAGGTTTGGCAAAGGCCGACACTGGACCAATGAACACAGAACAAAAGACAGACAAGACAACCTGATACCATCAGGGAAAGACCTTGAAGGGCCTCTCACAGGCCCCCAAAAGTGGTCCAGTCATTCCCAGTCACTGTGGAGGACATGTCTCACTAGGAAAAAAAAAACATCCAGAGCCTTCTGTAAAAGACCATACTGTTCTAGATGATGGCATAAACAGGGAGGATAAATAAAAAGTCCAATAGGAAATAGGAAACCTATATTCTGGCAGACTTCTATAAATTACCAAAGACCAAAGCTAAGAGTACATATAAAATGCATTGTAATTGCTGATTTGATAGACACAGGTGTGAGAGTATCATTACTCCAAAATCTTGGCCTCCAAATTGGCCTCTTCAAGAGGAAGATGTTCAACTACTAGGAATTGGAACCCTATCTCAAGTTAAACAAAGTACGAGATGGGTTGAATGCATACGGCCAGAAGGACAGAGAGGAAAGCTGAGGCCTTATGTGGCTAATATTGCAGTAAATTGATGGGGTCATGACATGCTGCAGCAATGGAATACCCAGATTAACATTCCTGTAGTCCCAGAAACTCTATACACAAAGGTGTATTTGTAAATGTATAGTAAAGGTACTATACATTCAGGCTGTACAAGAACACAAAGTAACTGGCAAACTTTTAGGGGTTCCAACAGACCTACCTTTAAAATTCTTAACTGAGAAACCAATATAGGTTAAGCAATGGCCTCTAGTTGAAGAAAAGCTGCGGGCTTTAGAACAGCTGGTACAAGAGCAACTAGATGCTCACCACATTGAAGAATCAACCAGCTCTTGGAATTTTCCTGCATTTGTTGTACAACAGAAATCTGTTAAATAGGGAATAGTGACAGATCTAAGAGCTGTCCACAAGGCAATTCAACCTATGGGCCCTCTACAGTCTGGAATTCCTCTATCTTCTCTATTACAAAAAAGATGGCCTCTCATAGTTATTAATTTGAAAGATTGTTTCTTCACTATACCTTTACAAGAAAAAGATAGAGAAAAACTTGCCTTCACAGTGTCTACTTATAATAATTCTCAACCTACTATGAGGTATCACTGGACTCCCACATGGAATGCTCAATGTCCCCACTCTGTGCCAATACTTTGGAAATAATACGTAAGCAATTTACTAAGTCTATAATTTACCATTACATGGATGACATTTTGCTATCTGATTCAAACATAGATACTTTAGAAAGAATGTTTTAAGAAGTAAAGAAAGTTTTGCCAAAATGGGGATTACAAATTGCTACTGAAAAAATACAGAGGAGATTCTGTCAATTACCTAGGTTATAGAATAGGTTTACAGAAAATTAGAACACAAAAGGCACAAATTAGGAGAGACCAGTTGCGGACTCTTAATGACTTTCAAAGATTGTTAGGAGACATTTCCCATTTACGACTGGCTATTGGGATGACACCTGATCTAATAATTCATTTAAACAAAACCTTAGATGGTGATAAAGACTTGAATAGTCCCAGAGAATTAACAGCTGAAGCAGAAAAGGAATTGGCAATTGTCAAGGAGAAATTAGAGGCACATGTGCATAGGATGAATCCAAGCCTTAATTGTATTCTAGTCATATTGCCTTTCAGAATTTCTCCTACAGGAATTTTAATGCAGAGGGACAATATTATATTAGATTAGATCTTTTTACCACACAAACCAAGTTAAAAATAAAAAAAAAACTTATGTAGAAAAGTCTCTGAATTAATTATAAAAGGTTTTTATAATTTACTTTGTCAATTAGCAGGTATAGACCCAGCAGAGATTATAGTGTCTTTTACTACTGATGAAATAAAAAAGTTATAGGAAGACAATGAACCATGGAAAAGAGCTTGTGCTAATTTTTTGGAAGAAATAGCAATTATCCCAAAAGTGATAGAGTTAACTTTATAAAGAGAACTTTTTTGTGTGAGTCTACCCCATAATAAATAACCCTCTATTATTCTCAATTCTGAGCTAGTGTGGGATTTCTTTTACGTGTCCATCCTCAGGCACCTACCGAGTAGAGATTAAGTGTACTTCTAAACATCCTACAATATCCAGGGCAATCTTTCACAACCAAAATCCATGTAGCCCAAAGTGTCAGTTGTATTTGTTTTGAGAAATCTAAAGGATCAAATTAAGTTCACACTGAGAAACAATCCCAAATCCTAACTTTTTCTTCTCCCTAATGGGCTGCTGAAATACTGGCTGCCAGGCCCTTCTTGCCAGAGACTGGTAGAAGCTTCTCTGCAGAAAGTTAGTGGTTGAGGAAAAAGACATAAATAATCCTACATAAGAGACTAGGAAGAAAATGAATTTTAAGAGGGAAGATATGCATAGATTACCTCTGTTCAAACTAACCAAGATTAAATCAATTGTGGTAAATGAGAGCTGAAATAATGATAAACACAGAGAAAATGAAGTAGTTTTGTTGTTTTTAAAAGCAAACTGTTATCCCTTAAAAGAAAGTAAGAAATATACAGTTTTGCAGCAAAGTTCAAGTGTATAGTCATTATAATAAGAGCACTGAGTGTAGTACTGAGTGTATAGTAGGAGGGCTGGGGGTTTAGCTCGGTGATAAGCATGTGTAAGTGTTTGCCTAGCACATGTACGGACCTAGGTTTGTTCTTGAAGACCACAAATAATAAAGTAAATAAACAATAACTAAAAGTGAGAAACGGGAAAAGAAGGGAGAACTAGAAAGGATGGAACAGGAGTAGAGAAGTGAACTGTGTTGTCCAAAGACAAGCTATAGTCTCACACAGAAGGGGAGAAAAGAGAGAGAGAGATACAGTGATCTAAGTGTGGATTTAATGATTCATTTTTTAATCACATTAAATAACTGGCATTAATTCAAAGGTTCTAACAAGTTAGAAGACAGAAAGAAGACTCTAAACCTCTTCTAACTTAACTTCATGACACTACCCTGACTGGTGATGTAGTTCTTCTGTGGCCTTATTAGGCTGAGAATTACTTTTGATAAACTTTTATGTTAAAGAAGAAAGTCAGTTTAAAAACAAAAAAAGACAAAAAAAACCCACTCATTTCTCCATATTTTAAAGTCAAAAATAACAGAGGAAGTAAATTCCATCTATTTACCTCAGTAACTGGCTGTCCCTGATGTGTTGTCAAATCCAGTTCTTGAGGGCGCACCACTTTGTCAATATCCAAAGAATCCATGCTAGAAGCTGCAGAAGTGATGCTCGAACGGGAGGAGTTACTAACAGAGTGCACTTCAACATCATTCACAGTGCCAGCTGATGCAATCCTTCTGTGCTGATTCGTCATTGAAGGTTTAGAATCTTCTACTACAGATTGCTGAGCGGCTTCATCCATGCTCAAGGAAGCCTGTTCTAATTGTGCAGTGATGTCGTCCAGGGAGTAGTTAGCATGAGAAGGTTTAGTAGTTGTTCTATTAGAAGAAGATGATACTCCTACTCCTCTCAGAGAGCCATGTTTCGACGTATGCCGGCTAGGTAGCTTCTGAGTGACTTTTGGTTCTGTGACTTGACGCTTACTATTTCCTGAGCCAATACTGCTGAGCTCCTGTTCTATGGAGCAGAGATCAGCCATCAGGGCATCCAGATCCACAGTCTCTCCCTGATTCAGAGCTTCTACAAAGAAGATATAAGTTTCCAGAACATAATCAATATCTATACATCCTACGATAAATTAGTCATAGGCAGTAGAAAAAAGCAAAAGAACACATTTCATTGGGTCTAAAACCAATAAAATAAAGCACTTGGTTGGTTTTGTTTTAAATTTTAAGAGAATTTTTAAAGCAAATAGTCTGTCTTTTAAGATCTCTATTAAGGAAAATAAGGTTGTAAGTTCAAAGACACAATACTGAAAACACCTTGTGCTATGCCATGGTTTTAACCAAATCTCCCAGGTAACTTTGTACTGTTATGCTGGCTAATTTTATGTCAACTTGACACAATCTGAAAGGAGGGAACCTCAATTGAGAGAACACCTCTGCAAGAGCTGGCTTTAGGGCATTTTCTTAATTAGTGATTGATGGAAGAGGGTTCAATCCATTGTGGGTGGTGCCACTCTTGGGTTCATAGTCCTGGGTTCTGTACGAAAGCAGGCTGAGCAAGCCATGGGGAGCATGGCTTCTTTATCAGCTCTTCCCTCCAGGTTCCTGCCTTGTTTGAGTTCCTGTCCTGACTTCCTTCACTAATAGACAATGATATGGAAGTGTAAGCCAAATAACCCTTGGCTTCCCAACTTGCTTTTGGACTTGGTGTTTCATTGCAGTAATAGAAACCCTAACAAAAAAGCTATTAATATCGTCAGTGTCCAGGTAGATAAAATACTGCCAAGAGAGAGAAGAGCATAAAAGTAAAAAAACTTAGAACATTTATTCCAAACACTAAGAAGTGGCTAGGTACACTAAAGAAAGGTCACACCAGCTGATTTAAAATTACTAAAAACAATTTTCTTTGAACTTTAATCCAGTCAGAAAGCAATGTAATCAAATTGATGTGGGCTTTCTCATTAGCATACACAATATCAAGTATTAAATATAAGACAAGAAAACTATTTGTTATGTTCTAGTTGCTTTTTTCTTCTGGAACTCTTCCAGTTAATTTGAATTAATATGCACAAATCAACAACAGAATCCAGGATAGAAAGAAAGATGGCTCAGTGGCTAAGAACATGTGCTCTTTTTCTGGATGACCTGAGTTTAATTCCTAGCACCCACACTAGATGGTTCACAACTACAACTACCTATAACTCTAGCTCTAAAAGGATCTGACACTTCTGGCTTCTGCAAGGACCAGCACTCATGTGCATAGCTCCCCCACACAAAACACACTAATTTTAAAAAGGAGAAACAAAACCCAGCCAAGTTATGTATATAATTTTTATACTGTTTTATATTTAGAACTGCATTTCTATCATTTCTGTATTACAGAACTCAGTATATTATCTTAAACTTTCCTTAATCAAATCTTACCATTCAAGTTGTATATGGAGAAGCGGTAAGAAAAGTTGGCCATGTTTGTTTCCTGGCGAAGAGGAGATCTTTTCACTGGTTCTTTAGGCTTGTCGGAATCCAAACTCTTTTAAAAAACGAAAGTTTAACAAGTAACATTAATATGAAATTCCATTACACAAAAAGATTAGAGAAGTGCCATACTGTTCATCATCAAAGGAATTCAGGAAAAGAATTCAAGCAGGTTAGGAGCTGAGGCAGAGGCCATGGAGGAGCGCTGCTTACTGACTTGTTCCCCATGGTTTGTTCAGCCTGCTTTCTGTCTTTCTTTCCTTTCCTTTTTTTTTTGTTTTTTGTTTTTTGTTTTGTTTTGTTTTTCGAGACAGAGTTTCTCTGTAGCGTTGGAACTAGCTCTTGTAGACCAGGCTGGCCTCGAAATCACAGAGATCCATCTGCCTCTGCCTCCCAAGTGTTGGGATTAAATGCATGCGCCACCACTGCCTGGCCAACCTGCTTTCTTTTAGAACTCAGGACCACCAGGCTAGGGTTAGCACCACAATGGGTTGGGCCCTCCCCCAACAATCACTAAGAAAATCACTAAGCAAGCCTGCAGGCTTGCTTGCTGCCTCATCTTATGGAAGCATTTTCTTAATTACGTTTCCTTCCTCTCAGAACATTTTAGCATGTGTCAAATTGACATAAAACTATCCAGCACAGCCGGGCGATGGTGGCGCACGCCTTTAATCCCAGCACTCGGGAGGCAGAGGCAGGCGGATCTCTGTGAGTTCGAGACCAGCCTGGTCTACAGAGCTAGTTCCAGGACAGGCTCCAAAGAAACAGAGAAACCCTGTCTCGAAAAACCAGAAAAAAAAAAAAAAAATTATCCAGCACACATATTAACAAAGCCAAAATTTTTTCTAAATGATAGCCTCAAGAAAGAAAAAAAAAAAACTGATTTTCATTAGCTATCTCTCATTTCTAAATACTTACTTACTTTTAAGATACCTGAGACTCAGAACTATCACAGTTCAGAGTAAATACCTTTTCAAATACATTTTTTAGTCAATGACATCATTCTATATAAATTCGTTGTGAAATAATCTAAGTATATGAATATGGACATGGCAAAGAACCATGAAGGAAGTTTTGTGATCTCTTTCATTAAATGGTTCTATTTTTGATCTATCATAGCCTCATCCATACCTAAAGGCAAAATACAATCTTGAACTTCTTTCATCCACTCACCCACTCACGACTGAACCTAAGGCCTTGTGCATAGCAGACGCTCAGGTCTATCACTTAGATTATACTTCTAGCACTTACCATCTTCTTACCATAATACTCTTCACCTGTAGCCCCTCTCCAATAAGGAAAAGATATCTAAATAGAAAATTACAACAATAACAAAGAAAAAAGAGAAGAGAAGAGGAGGAAAAGGAATTAAACTACTTAAAGTTACAATAGAAAGAAAAGTTAGAATGGTCTTTTACAGCTAGTTTCTATATAATGTCCTATCAAATAAGCTTCAAGTTTTAAAAAAGAACTTCAGTGTTGGGTGTGGTGGTGGTGTATGCCTTTAGTCTCAACACTTTGGAGGCAGAGGCAGGATAATCTCTGCATAGTCTACATAGCAAGTCCCAGGACACCTAGGGCTACACAGGGAAACCTTGTTCCAAAAACAAAAACAACAAAAAGAACTTCATGTATTCTATTTATAGAATCATAAAGTTACATTAGAATGCTATTTTTATTATTTATATAGTTCAAGATTTTGATAATTCATATAAATAGTGTCCATCTTGTTTTTATTGTTGTTTTTGTTTTAGACAGTCTCTTCTGTACACCAGGCCTGCCTAAAACTAATTATGTAGCAGAAGAGGACCTTTAATGAAGATGCCCTCTAGAATGCCGTGATTATAGCTATATGCTACTATACCTGCATCATGTGGTAATAGGAATGGGTCCTGACCTTGAATGAAGATGCCCTCTAGAATGCTGTGATTATAGCTATATGCTACTATACCTGCATCATGTGGTAACAGGAATGGGTCCTGGTGTCTGAATTGTTAGGGAAGCAAGCTATGAAAAAAGCTACACTCCCAGACTCCATTCTGTTTTACTTTTATTTTATGTATATGAGTATTTTGACTGAATGTGTGTAAATGTATCATGCGTGTATACAGTACCTGTGGAGACTAGAGAGGCAGTTGTATCACCTAGAACTGGAATTACAGTTATAAGCTGCCATTTGGGTGCTGAGAAATAAACCTGTGTCCTCTGCAAGAACAGCCAGTATTCTTGGTCAGTAAGCCATTTCTCTAGTTCTTCATTCTGTTTTTGAAACTATCAAATCAATGTGATCTACAACCTACTCAGTGTTTTACTTCGAAAATTTAAAAAACAGCTAAGAAATTCTCCTATAACCCCCAAATTTAATTCTTCAGAAGCAATTTTAATTACTCCTTTCAATAGAGTTGAAGGGAGAAATATTTCCTATAAAATAACATGCCTGTAACTGAAGCCCTATGAAAAGTCAACCTCTTTCCAGTTCAAATGAATGAACATGTATTTTAATTACCTGTCCATGGTGCTGAGGCAACAAAGGTCATATAGGGAAACACTCCGTAGGTTAAGAAATTGGTAATAAAACATGGTAAATTTTAACCCTCGGGGAGGTAGCTAAGAATTTACAAAAACCTACAGATCCTTTCTCAGGAAAAAAGGCCAACATACAATTTTTTAACCACTATTTTAGAAGAATCATCAACTACTTAAATCTTAAGTTTGATTAACCAGTAATACTGAATATATGCAGATAATCCTGTAGTGAACTAAGTAATAAAATAAGTCTAAGTATATACATGACCATGGCAACTCTTATAAGAAAAACATTTAATTGGGGTGGCTTTCTTATAGTTTTAGAGGTTCAATCCTTTATCATTATGGCAGGGAGCATGGCAGAGTACCGGAGAAGGAGCTAAGAGTTCTATACCTTATGGGCAACAAGAAGTCGACTAACACACTTGGTGGTATCCTGAACATAGGAATCTGTTGACAGAAGATTCCTATGACAATGGTGCCACAGCCATTCAGTCCCAAAGAATCACACAGAGACTTATATTAATTATAAACTGCTTGGCTTATTAGTTCAGGCTTTATTATTAACTAGCTCTTACAGCTTAACTTATAATTTTTGTCTATGTTTAGCCACGTGACTTGGTACCTTTGCTCAGCAAAGCATTGAGGTATTCCCTTATTGCTTCCTCTAAGTCTGGCTGGTGACTGTGTCTCTGCCTTTCCTCTTCCCAGAATTCTCTTAGTCTGGTCGCCCTGCCTATACTTCCTACTATACTGGCCAATCAGCATTTTATTAAACTAATACAAATGACAAATCTTTACAGTGTATAAGAGGACTATCATACAGCAGGAATCCTCAAAGCTCACCCCCACAGTAACATACTTCCTCCAAGGCCAGACCCACTCCAAGAAAGCCATATCCCCTAATATTGCCACTCCCTATGAGATTATGGAAGCCTATTACATTCAAACTACACATTCCACTCCCTGGTCACCAAAAGCTTGTAACAATATCATAATACAAAATACATTTAGTCTAAACTTCAAAAGTCCCCATAGTTTATCACAGCCTCAACAATGTTTTAGAGTCCAAAGTCTCTTCTGAGATTCATGCATCTTTTAATTATAATCTCCTATAAAAATCAAAATCAAAAAGCAGATTACATAATTCCATCCTATAATGGCACAGGAATTTAGAGTTTGCCCAGCTGGTTTGGGGTCTTGTTTTGGTCCCATGTTTCCTCATTATGCTCCCTTCCCTGCATTTTGGAATGATAATGTATATACATAGAGCATAGTGAGGAAACACTGGACCAAAACAAGACCCAAAACCAGCTGGGCAAATTCTAAATTCTGCTTTTCCATGTCTGATGTCAAAGTACTCTTCAAATCTCCAACTTCTTTCAGCTTTGTTGACAGCAACACACTTCATTCTCTTGTGCTGGTTCTAACTATGTAACTAACACTCCCTGTTAATAGCTCTCTTCAGCAGGTATCCCACTGTCCTGGCACCTCTAACACCTTGGGGTCTCCAAGGCAATCCAGGTTTCAACTTCACAGCTTCACACAATGGTCTCTCTACTAGGCCTCATTCAGGGATACCTGACACATTCCTGACCTCAGAGGCTTTCTTTAGGTATGGAGGCATACCCCTTTTTTCTATCCTTAATTCTAAAACTAGAACCATGTGGCTGAAACTGCCAAGTTCTGCTGCTTGCTGGGGCTGGAACATGCCCCCCTTGTTCAATTACATCTTCACCAGCTTTCTTTCCTTTACTGCCTAAGTCTGGCTGTCCTGAAACTTATTCTTTAGACTAGGCTGTCCTCAAACTCAAAGACTACCTGCCCGGTGTCCCCTTTCCTCCAGCAAGGCTGGACCACTCATTCAAACTATAACCTCTCCAAAAGAGCTACAGACTAGGGTCCAAGTATTTTAAACCCAAGCAGTTGGGCACAACTGTGAGGGGTTTCCTTGATTGAATTATGAGGTGGTAAGACATACCCTAAATCTGGGCCACACCTTCTGGTGGCAGCCCACTTAAAAGGATTTGGAATAAAAAAAACTTTTGCTTTTTGCCTGCTTGCCCATCCTCTCTGTAGTATCTACCTTTCAAACTGATCCACAGCTAAGAAGGAAGTTAGAACTTTAAGCCTTCATTTTATTTTCCCATTAGTTATGGAATTTTATACTTATGCATTCCCAAAGAAATTATTTAAACATAAGTAAGTTTTAACAGTCTCATTATTATGAAATTAAATTTATTTTAATAAATATGACCATCTTTATTATTACATACAGTACATTAACCAGGGAAGTAAAAACCCCATTTTTTTTTTTATTCTATAAAGTGTCCTGGCATAGGGGATAATGGCTTAGCAAGTAAAATGCGTGCCATGAAAACCTGGGCCCTAAATTCAATCCCAGGGATCCACATAAAGGTAGGAGGGACTCCACAAAGTTTACCCTAATGTCCACACGCAAACTGTGGCATGCATGCACGCGCCCCTCCCCCTCACACATACACACAATATAACAAAAATTTAAAAACTAAGACCTATGATCCAAAACAAATGAACAAACGGACACCATGATGTCCCATGCCTATAATCTCAACATTTGGGCAGTAGATATAACAAGATTGGCAGCTCAAGGTCATCCCTGAAATCAAGTTATATGTCAAGTCCAAGATCAACCTGAGCTACATGAGATGCTATCTCAAAAACTAACCAACCAACCACTCACCACCACACTCAATCCACAATCCAACAAAACAAAGCAAAAACCAAACTAAAACAGAAACTTTAGAACAATTTTAAATGTAGCCTGGAATGAACTTTTGTCAGTATTTTGAAACTATGAGCAAGAAAATATGAACAATATATGTCATAAGGTGTATTTAAATTTGTTACAGAACAAAATATGTCAAAATTTAAATTTTTAAACTTTAGACTTTAAAATTGTTTTAGCTTACAATTCAAATTTATGAAAGAGTTATTAAATTCTCTCTCACATTAACAGAAACCCTGTTAAAAAATTGTTTTTTTTAAAACCTTAGAATATTCATAGAAAAGGGGCTAGGGAGATGGGTCAGTTGGTAAAGCACTTGCAAGCATTTGACTCTCAAACCCAAATCTAAATGGTGGGCACTTGTAATCCTAGCCCTGGGTAGGCAGATTTAGGAAGATTGCCCAGTTCTAACCTAATTGGTAAGCATTATGCCAAGGAAAGACCTACCTCATCTGGCGACTTCCTCTTAAGGAAACCATACCCACACTGCCTCCCTACCTTCTTCTGAGCACCTTTCCTCCCATCCTGTCCTGGTGCTTACACCTATATTAAACTTATCTTTAATGAACATCTTTAACTCTGCTTCACTAAAAGGGGGATACTCAGAGAGAAAAAAGAGGAGAGAGAATAGGACCCTATACTTCAAAGAAGTAGTGGCCTTCCAAGGAAGAAGCCCTGAGGGTATCCTCTGGTCTCTACCTTGCATGTACACGTTCACACAGATAAACACACATATCACACATACATTCTCACATAAGCATATACAAATAATAACCACAGATCATAGTATCTTGTAAAGTTTCTATTCCTCTACCTGTTAATGTTTTTTTTTCTGTAACCAGCATTTTAAAATTTAGCTTGCACTCATATCTTTTGTTTGTACATTAAGCTTTACACATGTAGTGATAGCTTCAAATCTTCAACCAGTTTTTTCAATAATCCTAACCTGAGTAAGTTTGTCCAGTTCCCCAAGCCAGGCTCCAAACATTTTATCCAGGTCCTGATCTTCCTTGTCACTGTCTTCTTCAGCACCATGGTCAATTTCTTCATCTGATAATTGCTCCATCTGAAATACAGGCATCTGTGTTGAATGAGCAGTTACAACTTTATCTTAAAAATTATTCAGGACAAGGTATGACACATGATGTGATTCTCTGAAATCAAATCTTCAAAACTAGACTATAACATAAAAAAATAAAAATGATTAACAAAGACAATCTTGACAAACAGAATGAGGAAGGAAGCCTCAGTTCAAGGAACAGATGAGCCTAGGAGTTCAGTTCCCTACAGAAGGGAAACTATCAAATATGACTAGATTCACAAACAACAATTTTCAAAGTACACACTAGCAGAAAGTACAACTGTAGTGTCAATCTCTGTGCTGAATGGCTCTGTAATACTCCAAATATAGTTTCAAAGACTTCACACAGAATTCCACAAATATTAGACTAGATATCTTACAGAATATGTTAAAGTTTCACTTAAGTTCCCTGATCTGTCACATGAGGACAGCTATGTTCTGAACATACTGAACCTCAAATCATGCACCGACATGCAAAGCTACTGAAGCTATAATAAAGTCCACAGACAGTGGCAGGCAAACAAAGCTCTGCAAAACCCTGGCCTTCAGGGACCTCCCCTCACCATTTCCTGCTTCCTCACTCCTTCAGTTTTATAGACTCAACTGTCTTACTCATTGGAACATACACACTTGTTCCAACCTCCAGTCTTTGCAATGTCAGCTCTCCTACCTGGAACTCTTTCCTCCAGATACGTGCAGGTTTGTGCCCTTGCTTCTTTCAAGTGAGCATCCCATCAAAATAGCACTCCGTCCTTGTTACATTCTGTCCCTTGTAGGGTTTTAGTTTTCTTCATAAAACTGTTTTGTTTTTAAGAGGGAGTGTAGAGTTTTTCGATGTAGTACTAGCCATCCTAGAATTCTAGGTAGACCAGGCTGGAATTGAACTCACAGAGGTCCACCTGCCTCTGCTTCTGAGCACTAGGATTAAAGATGGGCACAATCATACTCGCCTTCTTCGTAGTACTTCATTTATTTATTTATTACAACACAACTGCTGTTTCCCCTCTTTCCTCTCCCCCGAGTTCCTCCCTCATCACTTCCCCTCAATCCCCCATCCACTCCTTCTGTTTCTTTTCAGAGAAAGGCAGACCTCCCATGGATATCAACCAAACATGCCATACCAAGTTGAAACCCAGACAAGGCAACAACCCACTATAAGAATAAGAATCCCAAGAGCTGGCACAGGAATCAGAGATAGACCCTATGCCTACTGTTAGAGGAGTCCCACAAGAAGACCAAGCTATACAACTGTAATAGCTATACATAGTGCCTAGGTCAGTCCTAATCAGGCTCCCTGGTTATTAGTTCAGTCTTTGTGACTCCTATAAACTCAGGTTAGTTGATTCTGTGGGTTTTCTCGTGTGTCTTCATAGTACTCTTAACCACATTTATCCTTTCTCTTCTCCACTGGAAGGAAAGATCTCTAAGAGTAAGGGTTTATTTCCTTCTGTATTTAAATACTTTGAGTGGTTTGGGTCATAGTTGTGTCACTGTCATTAAGTATCTGTTTAATAAATAAGTATTTAAACACACACACAGTTTTTTAAAGGTCCCTAAGAACTTAAGACCAAAGACCACAAAATAAATATTATTATACAAATAATAAAGAATCTAAATAAACCCTGAGTACTAGTCCTTCAAAACCAGGTAGGTAGTTCATAAAGAACTCCTTATTTGAGGCTGGATAAATGGCTCAGGAGTTAAAACCTAGATTCCATAGCCAGCCGCTCACAGCTGCTTATAACTCCAATTCCAAGGAATCTGATGCCCTCTTCTGGTTTCTACATGTATTGCATATACACAGTCCACAAGCATAAGTTCAGGTATATAATAATAACATAAATAAGTGAGTAACTTCTATCTTCTTGCCTCTGCTTCCTGAGTGTTGGGATTTACAAGTGTGCACATTAGACTTTATGGGGTGCAGGAGATGGAATCAATGATTTTATGCATCATAGGCAAGCACTATACCAATCAAACAACATTCCCAGCTAACATTACACTAATTATTTAAGACTTTATTCAATTGTAAATGAAGAAAATTGGGCCAAGAAAAATCAAGTAACTTTCCCAAGCTTAGTAACAGTAAATAAAAGTGCAAAAATCTGTATGACTTATTTTCTATATTCATGATTATTGATTATTGTAGGTTGTTTTTACTGGCCACCATGTATATAGGGAAGTTTGACAAGAGTAAAACAATTTAAATATCACATTTTTATTCATTTTTTTAAAATAGCATTGACTGGGTAGCTGTCAAATGCAAGGCACTATGCCAAGACACAAGCTCAGCTAAAATCCATTCCTAGGGATCCCTTTTGTACTGGCATGAGGAATGTAAAGTCAGAGGACAACTTTTGGGAATTGCTTCTCTCTTCCCAACATATATAAGTCCCAAAGATCAAACTCAGGTTGTTCAGTTTAGTAGCAGGTACCCCGCAGTCACATTTCACTGTATTTTAATAAATAAAGCTTGCCTGAAGATCAGAATATAAAATAGCACACTAGTAATGATGGGGAAGAGTCTTCTGTTTTGTGTTAATTTCATTGGTTGAATAAAGAGACTGTCTCAGCCCTTTAATAGGACAGAAAATTAGGTAGGCGGAGTAAACAGAACAGAATGCTGGGAGAAAGAAGCTGAGTCAGGAAGTCACCATGATTCTTCCACTCCAGACAAACGCAGGTTAAGATCTTCCCTGGTAAGCCACCTCGTGGGCTACACAGATTATTAGAAATGGGTTAGATCAGTATGTAAGAGCTAGTCAATAAGAGGCTAGAACTAATGGGCCAAGCAGTGTTTAAATGAATACAGTTTCCGTGTAATTATTTCGGGTAAAGCTAGCCGGGAGCTGGCCAGGAGGGAAGCAGCCCCGCTGCTCTAATTTCAACAACTAGTCAGGCATATAGGCCAGGGAATGGTTGCACATACCTTTAATCATAGCAGCCACACCAGTTAGCCAAAGAGGCTGGATGGTGGTGGTGCATGCCTTTAACCCCAGCACTAGAGAGGAATGTAAGGCAGAATGAGACAAGAACTCACTCTCTTTCAGTCTGAAGATTTCATAGAGGTAAGAGCTCTCTAGTGACTTGGCTGCTTTGTTTTTCTGATTTTCAGGTTGAACCCCAATATCTGTCTCTGGGATTTTAGTATTTGTGCTGCACACCCTTTCATCTTGCTGGCCCCATCAAGGATTGAAAAAAAAGGAAGGAAGGAAGGAAGGAAGGAAGGAAGGAAGGAGGAAGGAAGGAGACAAACGAAGAAAGAGGGGAAAAAGGAAGAAGAAACAAAAAAGAGAAACAAAGAAAGAATCAAAACAAAGTAGACTAGCAATATATCATTGTTATATACTAGGCAGTAAATAACTGCGCTAAATTATTAAAAGTCAAAAATTATAGTATATAGTAAACTCAACTGCACTCAGTCTATAGCCAGAAAACTTTGTGGAACTATTAAGAAGCTCCTCTGTATCGCGCACACACACGTGTGTGTGTGTGTGTGTGTGTGTGTGTGTGTGTGTGTGTGTATGGAATGTGTATGGCTGCCACCCTCACAATATCATAGATAACATCACTAGTGATGCAGCAGAATGCCTAGCTAGTTAAAAACAAGAAAAAATAGGACTGAAGAGTGGCCCAGCTATTAAAGGCTAGGCTCACAACCAAAAATAAAAGAACAAGAAAAAAAAATGTTTCAATAAAATAATCAGCTGAGCAAACAAACAACAGCAATTCCCCACCAATCCCAGAAAACAGTTGAGTGAGGTTACCCATACAATATTCTTCTGGGTCTAGAACGTTCAATGTGCAAAACTTGTATGAGAAGCTTCTACATTTAATATTTATGGCATATTTTCTATGTGCCAGATACCATAAAACAGATGGACACAATGATGTTTAATCTCGTTATATCTACCTAGTAGGGGGGAAAACCAACAATAATAAAAAGTGCTATATATAAGGCTACGTATGTTGAGTAAGATCTTAACTTAGTTTGAGAAGGCAAGAGGAAAGGGATGACACTTGAGTGAGACAGAAGACAATGTACAAGGAAGAGATGGATAAGGATGTTTTAGGCAAAAGAATTACTGTATATAAGAGTAGAAAGGCATGAGAAAAAAAGACATGTGAATTCTAAGTGGCTTGGTATTCTTGTGGTGCAGTATAAACTCATGGAGGAAACGGAGGCTGGGGATGAGGAAATGCAAAACAATACACTATATGAAAGAGTTAGATGCTTATCCTGTAGTGCAATGTTTTCCTTGCTGTGGTCTGTTCACTGTATACATCAAAAGTACCTGGGAGTATATGTTGTTTAAATGTCAGGGTTGTTTGTTTGAGTAGGAGCTGGGAACTGAATTCAGCTTTTCTGGAGGAGCAGAAAGTATTCTAAAGAACCGAGCCATCTTTCCAGTTCACTAAGAGACAGAATATAAATGACCTAACTTATGTCAAGGAGGTAGGACATTTTAAAGAAACTCCTCCGCGTATTATGTTCTCTAAAGTTTGTCAACTACAGTATAAATGACTGTGTTATCACAGCTACTAGGAAGATTTTAGAACAAGTGATGCAGTCTTATGCAATTGCAATTAGCTTAAAGGCTGAACAAACTAGAATACTATTCTAGTATGCTATAAAAAATAAGGGATCATAAGGATAAAAAAGTTACTGGTAACCACTTATTTCTCTTCTATTACAACAGAATTGTTTTTAATCACTTATTTAGACAATTTTAGCTCTTTGTTTCAAGTTACTTTTCATCAGCTTTCTCACAAAAATAGTTTGTTGAAATATTTCCTAAACTGTTCTAATATTATAAGTAATTCTAAAGCAAACTTCAGTATATAGTATGTGAAGACTTTCAGGATCAAGGAATGCCTCCAACTATGCAAGATACAGCTGCAATAACACTCCAAGGTATTTACCCAAAGGAGACTTCAAATCATTGTCAGAGATACTTGCACGTCAATGTTTATTGCAGCACTGTTCAGAATAGTTAAGTCTGCAGCCAATCAAGGTGCATTGACATGGGAGTGTCACATATCAATCTGTTGCTTTCCTTGGTTAATTAAGAAAGAAACTGCTTGGCCTGATAGGTTAGAACATAGGTGGGTGGAGTAAACAGAACAGAATGCTGGGAGGAAGAGGAAGTGAGGCAGATGCCATGCCTCTTCTCCCCAGGGCAGACGCAATGGAGCCAGCACCAGGTCTTAAGTGCTGAATCTTTCCCGGTAAGACACAGACTATTAGAAATGGGTAAAGCAAGATATGAGAGTTAGCCAAGAAGAGGCTAGAAACTAATGGGCCAAGCAGTGTTTAAATGAATACAATTTGTGTGTTGTTATTTCAGGGCATAAGCTAGCCAGGCGGCCAGGGGCAGGGCGGCAGGAACTCAGCCTGCAGCTCCTTCTACAGTGCATAACAAAACGGATAAAGAAAATGTAACATACAAATAGGATGGATTTTTCTCACCTGTAAAGAACGATGAAATTATGTGATTTGCAGGATGTAACTGGAAACAATCATATTAAGTAAATTAATCCAGTCTCTCAGAAAGACAAAAGCATTTATTTTCTCATGTGAGTCTAGATTTTAATTTATATAAAAATATAAAATCATTTTTATATATGATGTGGAAGTAGACATAAACTGTTCAAGGGAACATACGGATTCTCAAGTAAGAAGAGAAGAAGGTAAAAAAGGGAATATGCTCAGAGGCTTTAATATGCTCAATATGCAATATACATTATGAACACACATGTTCTTATGTAAAATAGCAGCATGTACAGTGGAAAAAATTTTAAGGAATTTTGTGTAAAGGAGTACAATGTCTGCAATGTCGTTTTCCTAAGATGGAAGGAGAAAGGTGTGTGTGTGTGTGTGTATGTGTGTGTGTTTGTGTGTGTGTGTTGTGTATGGTGGAGAATACTCTAGTGGGTAGATGGGGAATAAGAAATGACAACTAAGCAAAATGTAAACGGCAAGTGGATCTGAGGGGAAAGCCCACACTTTTGTGATATTACCACTTCTCCGTAAGTTTGAAATTATATTAAAATAAGCTAAGGAACCAAAAGAAGAAAAGAAAAAAATAAGAGGAACAAGAAAGGGGGGGGTAGTCTTTGTCCTAGGAAGTTATAATTTAGTCGAGAAAGTCAATATACAAAAATTCAGAATAATCTTAAAATAATAAAACATAGGGTACTATTTCTTACTATACTAAGTATATAACTTAGTCTAAGGACTGAAAATAACTGTATAATTCTTTAAAATATGGTTTTAAAATTATATGTACATATGTATTACTTTTCCTAAAGTATTTTCCTGGCTTATTCAATTACCTTTTAAAACATATTCTAACCATGATAATTTAATACAAAGAGAAGCTTGACATATTGGAAAAATAATTCCTCCTCAGATACTTCAAAGAGACAAAGACTCATTTCTAAATCTTACATCAAAAACAAGTAAACAAACAAATCCTACGCAATTAGTCAGGTGTAACGGCGTACGCCTATAATCACAACATTCAGGGGATGTGAAGCTAAAGGACTGCAGTGAGTTTGAGGTCAGCCTGGAGTGAAGATGTCTCAAATCCACATTCACTTCTACGTCTGAGTACCAGATAATTTAGCTGAAGTTGGTTAATGTCACAACTACATCAGGAAAACATCGGAATTTAGTTCCAAATCAAATACCACTACCACTTGCCAAATAGAAAGGCTAAAACATAGGTTTTAGGATTTTTTTTTTTTTAAATGGAGGTTGGAAAGATTGTCTTAGTGATTTAGAGCATGCTCTGTTCTCAGCACCCAAGTCAGTCAGGTGCCCAAGATTGTAACTCAAGCTTCCAAAAAGCCAAAGCCTCTGGCCTCTAAGAATAGCACCTGGCCCCTCACAACAAACACACACACACACACAAACATAAAAACAAACTAGATGTTTAAAACTTTTGTTACCATGAGAACAAAAGGAATAAAAGACTATCCTGGAACTGCCTATTATTCGTTAACATTAGTGTGTCCTGACCTCTTGCGGACATTCAGAGACACTACAGTTGACCAGCTATCCCCTACCTGACAAAGCTTCCAAATGTTCATTTCATTTATCATATAAACTTAAGATGTCTAAGAAAAGCCATTTAAAACTCCTGATAGAAGATGAATTCAATAGTTTCCCATGCAACCAACCAGTCCATCAACTAAAAGTGACACCATTAAATACTCATCAGTATCTGTGTCAGAAGGTTTTCATTTTTGTTTTGAAAAAGCAGAAATATTTATCCTCTAACCCTTTAAAACTTGTACAATTCTGTGAATCTTAATTATATTCACAATGCCACACAGCCTTCCACTACCAAATTTCAAAATAAACTTATAAAGAAGTTTACGCTGAGAAGCCTTGGGAGTTATCAGGCTTCACTACTCCAAGCCGTTGCACACCTCTTGCAGGTATTTATGCCCGCTGCCTGATTCAATTTCAATCCAAGAGGTTGTTTTTCTGCAATATAATTACCTGCAGGACGTTTTCTAAGCACACACTCCTTTTTTCTGCATTTCTATACCCATGCCACATTTTGGTTCAGCTCTTTTTAAAAACAAAAGTGTTAAGATGCTATGCAAGATAAACAAAAAATAGACCCTACTTTGTCTTCAAGGGCCATGAGCTCTGCACCTGCCCACGCCAGTTAGTTCACTGGCCCTGCACAATGTCATGACTATTTGTCTCATTAGCTCCGACACCCACGTAGGTTACAAGCTCTGGAAACATGGAACATAGTAGTTTCCATTTATCACTCTGGAGCAATTATCAGAGAATCATATTCTTTACTGATCTAAAATGTAATATTTCCTCTTTTGCCAAACATTTCCATTTTAAGATGTTTAAAAATTAATATGATGCTAATTTAAGATGACTCAAAGCTAAAAGTACTCTTCTTTAAAAGAAGACCAATTTAACTGGCTATAAGTAAATACTCAAATGAATCAACACATATTAAAATTTATTTCTCTACTAATAGCAGAATGATTAAGAAACACCAGAAAAATTCTACTATACACCACTTGAGCTGAATGTTTCCCCTAAGGGTATTTTAAAAGATGATTTAGCAGTTATGCTAACAGTACTATTACCAGTAAGGGCAAAGCCTGAACTCGAATTGGTTTTGAAAAAGAATCCATTCAAACACAAAATATTAAGAAACCTTATAACACAGGTAAAAAAGTGCTGGCCTCAAAGAACTGAGTTTGATCCTCAGGATTCACACTGTAGAAGGAAAAACCAACTCCCACGAGTTGTTACCTGACCTCCAAACATGCCATGCACCACTGTGTTGGGGGGACATATATGCACACTCATTAATAAATGTATATGGCACCACTGTGTGTGGGGGGCGTATATGCACGCTCATTAATAAATGTATATGGCACCACTGTGTTGGGGGGCATATATGCACACTCATTAATAGATGTATATGGCACCA